>NC_056737.1:1933777406-1933904906 GCF_019279795.1 Protopterus annectens | reverse complement strand
TAATCGTTATGCTCTAAATCTTCTAATGCATCATTATGTTCTTTTATATTTTTCTTTCACTACTTTTCTCACATACTATTGCCACTGTAAAAAAAACATTTTTTCTATATTTTTACTTAAATATCATCCACCATTCAAACCAATTTTTATAAAATGTTCTCATAGTAATATGATCTTTCCATAACTGTATTACTAATCTCCTTCCTTCTTATTCCATGCTTTCTCATTTATCCCTTGTAGTCCTTTGTATATTTTTATATATTCAATAGTTTCCTTTATCTCTAGCATTATTGCACAATGATCAAAAAATCCTGTTTCAACTACACCCCTTTTCCTATAGATAAACCTTCTGATACTATACAATAATCTATTTCAGTTCTATACATACCCCTTCTGTAAGTCCATGAATTTTTGTCTCAAAGTTTTAACTTACTGCATCTTATCACTTCTAACATTTTTATATCATTTCCTTTCTTTTTATGCTTACCTCTTAAATCACAAGTAAAGTTTCCTGTTACTATAATATTCATATTTATTACTACATAGTCTAAAATCTGATGAAATAAGCTTTCCTTTTCTTTACAATTAGTGTAAGCATATAATGTTATAATTCTATATACTTGTTCTTTCTATTTTAAATCGATAATGGTTAATCATCCCATTTCTGCTAAAGTTACATCTAATATCTTTACTGTATTTCTACAGAATACTGCTATTCCAGAACATCTCTCATTTCCTAAATTCCAGGTTATCTTTCCTCTACACAGTTTCTCTGTTTGTAATCGTTCTTCATTTGTTAAAAATGTTGTGTCTTCTAATATTACATATACATCGCATGCATAAAACCACTCCAAATTCCTTTTCTTCTTACTATATGCTTAATATTGTTCACATTTATAGAAAGCACTCTAAAACTTTCATTTTCCCCCTTTTTAATTTGTGATTTCAGAAGTGCATAGCTATTTACTAGAATAGCCTTCTTAACAGTCCATTTTAAGCTTAACAAATTTTCTTCCTAAAGGAGAGATCAAACAGTGTACCTTGTGTCGATGGGTCAAACACTTTAACCATTATACCAAGCTCAATCTTTAGCTGCATATATTCTTTTTCATCCATTTCCTTTCTTTTTATTTTTTATTTATACCTCTAAATTTTCTTTTTCTGTCTTTTATCCTTTTACCAATATAATTCTGTTTTTCCCTTTTGCTACCCCCCCAGTCTATGTTGTCTTCATCACTTATTTTAAAACCTTCTTCTATGTCATCTTTATTTTCTCATTTAATTTTTCTTCTATTTCTACTACTTTTAAAATGTTTTTTGTTCATTTTTTCTAGTTCTTTTTTTTCCTTACTCTTATTTTCATTTTTGCAATGCATCCATAAATGTCCAATTTTGTTACATTTATAACATTTCAATTCAAATTCTTTGCATCATGTCCAATTTCCTCACAAATATAACATTTTCTTTAATTGCAGTTACTAGTCAAATGTCCTTTCCCATCAAAAAAATGTTTTTTGGTTGTCCCCAGTATTTTACAACACCCCTATTCCCCATCACATTTATCACGCTTTGTATATATATAATTTTTTTCTTTCTATTTTTAACATAATATTACAGTCCCAAACATTAGTTTATAAACCCCTTTTGTCATAAAAGTTTGCAATGTCCAGTACTTCTTTGCATAAAGTTTTCAGGTGCCTTTCAAAGTCTCTATCTCTGTTCGAAATTGCACATGAATCTTCTTTTTTTTTGTTTCCCTGTTAAATGCTTTTAACACATAAAGATTCCATAGATTACAGTCTTCCTTTTTGTCATGTTCTCTAAAAAAATTTTCCATTAAAAAACAGTCTCAAATATAATGTCACAAAATGTCTCTTTGTTAATAAGAATAAATGCTCTTACTTTTGCACCCAAAGGACCTATTAAATTCTCCCACACTTCATTTATTTGTCTTCTTTACTTTGAATCCTTCCCATGTACTTCTGTTTTTCATTTTCTTCTGCTTTCTTTTCTGCTACTTCACTTTTGCCTTCTTTTAGTTTCTCTGCATGCATTTTCTTTTCCATCTCACCACTATTCCTTAGGATTGTCTCTGCATCCTCCTTTTGTACTTTCTTCATAATGTCCCCCAAGGAAACATCTCCTTCATTTTCAGGCTCAATCTACACCACCATTTCTTTAAATAAATCATCCCACATCCCTCCTGATTGGAGGGTTGTAATTATACAGCCATAATTTGTTGACTCATCCAACAGGTTTCTTTGAAACATTTCCTCAGAATCCTGCACACATTCTCTGGTCTCAGCATTTGCTTTCGCCTTCATTTCTTCCATCACTCCATTATCTCCTTCTCTCTACAAGTACTTTCCTGTTTCTACATCTGTGCCTGGAATGGAAACAGGAAGTGCTCCTCCAAAATGGGTCTGCTCACAACAACAATGAATAGGGAAAGTTCCCTGATGCCTTGGCTAAAGTTCCCCTCATAGTATAAACACCATCTGGGGTTTCTCCAAAAAGAGCCCACTAGCCTAGTGTGACTAACCTGGTCATCAAAGGAAAAATAAATAAACATAATTCAGTTCAGAAGTGGAAACTAAGTAGTTATTTAAAGAAACAATGTCTTCCTCACACGTTATTTATGCTCTAATTTTATCAGCTGCATAATTTACAGTATAATTCTTGAATGAAAAAGGAAGGGTAAAAAAACAAGTTAAATAATACAAGGTCCTAGGACAGAATCTTGGGCAAAGAAAGGAAGAAAAAATAATCATGCGGGGTCCTAGAAAAGAGTCTTGAGGTAAAGCAAAACAAACAGGACTTCACTCCAAAATGTGACTGTGGAGTAGGACTTGTTGCTTTCTGCCCATTAACCAAAATACAAGAGCATAAATGCCACAATATTGTAAATTATCAAAAGCTTGCTTTAGCAAGGTAACTGCAACATTAAGTCCAGTGTCCATGGCTGAAGTTACAGATTTATAAAATGGTGCTAGACATGATAAAGTAGAACAGCCTTTCAAAAAGCTGTGTTGTATAACATCATTCAGCTTAAAGATTTATAAAGCTGAACTAGACATGAATTTGAGCAGACCATCAAAAACTTATGTTACATAACATAAACAGAGCATTTATACTAGTTGATTCAAGGATTGATAACAAATGTCCTTCAAAATATTTGTAAATGATGGATATAAAACCGATTGGTCTATAGCTCTTAGTCCTATCATAATAGCCCTTCGATTATGTATCAGGGAAATATTATGTAACTTCCATAAACAGTGGACAAAACAATCCTGTAATATAACATTAAGTAAGGTCACAAGTGGTGAAACAAATCAATCATGCAAGAGATGAATAAATTGTCCGGGCAAATTATCAAGTGCCATTGTACATCTAGTTCTTATGTTCCTCGGTGGTGATAGAATCATATTTTTTGTAATTATCAAACAGTTGGTAGAAGGTGAATGAAGCTGTGATGACATTATTATCAATGTTATGTCCTGCAGAGACTAGACTATAGTAAAATATTGATTCAACATGTGCACCAATTTATCAGAATTACTGACAACTCCATCTTTCAATATAGGATCAATGTGATCATTATTATTTTTGATAGTTTACATATTAAAACAATTGTTTTGTTAGTTTTATTATTAGCTAACTGTTCCTCACAGTTGCCCTTACAAAATAAAATAACATGCCAAAACTGATTATTATAAGGTAGCTAATCTCTTAGTTGCCATGGTTGTATACTTTGATGTACTTTGAATGTATGCTTCTTCCTTGCAACTAATTTGTTAAGTTTAATATTCTACCAGGGAGGTGAACATTTATTTTATTGGCCTTTTTCCTAGTAAAGAAATTGGGCACCAAAAATAATGGGTGGACAAAGGCCCAAAAATATAGGGACAGATTTTGAATATTTCTCTTATAAACTTAGAAAGTTGCTAAAATAACAGGGTTTGTGTGAGCATGCATTTTCTGAAGGATAAGAAGATGAAACTCAAATCTATGTCATTATTTAGTTACTTCAATCATCAGTGATTTGGCAGAAAACCACACATTTTTGTGAGGAGCAGACCAAAAGTAGGAGGCAAAAATCTCAACAATCTATGAAAATCTGGACAGTTGAAAGGTTTGTGTTTGATAATGTATTCTTTTGTCATGGGGTAGTAACAATGCAGTGAATGCATAATAACCTTGCCAGCAATTGATTGTGTTTGCACTTAGAGTAGCCACCTTTTCAAATACATAAACTGGGTCATTTTTTAATGGAAATAAGAGTAGGCAAGACAAACCATATGCACAACCAGCGCAAAGTAAACTATTTCACCTTTTTTCCAAATAAAAGCTCATTCTTGCCGAGTTTGAGTTTTTCTGTTTTTCATCTAATATTAAGATATTTCAGGTACAGATTGTTTTATACAACCATTAGAGGAAACTTTGGAAATATATTTGTCCCTAAATTATCAAGCCATTTTCTATTTTTGAGTCCCCTGCCAGGACGCAGTTGCCTAAATAAGGACTGTCCATAGTAAAAGAGGAGCACGTGTTAACCCTTGTTTACAGCTTGTGTTAAATTTAGTCATTTTTACCATATGCCAGAAATATGACGCAAGATTAATTTTAATGTGTTTTTGTTAATGCTCAAGATTTTAGTTATGAAATGGTACTTTTATAACTACTAAAATTCACAAAAAATATCATGCAGTCTAATATGCAGTGGAACAAATTACATAAAATGGTGTAATACAGTTCTGTGTCTACTAACAGTGAATCTGCAGTTTCTCTTTGTCTGCTACTTTGTATATTAGTATATTACTGACACTTCAATGGGAATATTTATACAATGTTTCTCTTTAAATAGTTGTCCAGCCCTAAAAATAAACACATTCTATAAGAACAATCATGACAAGTAAGAAATGGAAAATACTGTCCCCTGGATTTACTAATCTTCCATGCAGGACTAGTCTAGTCCTGCATGGAAATGCCAGTTTAGGAGCAGGATAGCAGCACACCATGCATATTAATGAAGGCACGCTGCCCGAGTTCCCAGGCTTACACGGAGCGTGTAAGAGTGCAAGGGACATGTCTGAGAGCAGAGTTCTCAGAACAAACACACCCCTACAATGCTAAAGAGCAGAAAGCAGAAATAAATGAGTGAGATCACTCATAGGTGTCCACATATCACCACCAACAGTCTCCATGTGTACGACAACAATAGGACATAAAAATCAAAAGAAGAAACCCCTGTACTCTTTCCTAAAACTTCGAGTACAGCTGACCATAGGTGTGCGGGTGTGCCCATTGCTTAGCTACGGTTAAAGCAGCCTAAAAGGCTGAAATCTCCAAGGAAACAGCTAGAGAGTACTGAACACCATACACCATGCGAACTGCCAAACCATAAATGCGGTCACCATTGTAACAAAATGAACCTTTATTTACATTAAGTGCTTTTCGTCTCGCTATTAGCAAGACTTCTTCAGACAACACTAACAACCAACATTAACTTTTAAATACATTAACTGAAATTGATTATTACCTAATTGGTTGTTAAAACAATTACTCCAACCACCAATGGAAACCAGTGATGTATTTTAAAAAACTATTACATTCAGTTAAACAATGTACAATGAATCAGTTCTTCAATACTATAAACATTAGTCCTACCATTCATACTAGTTAATCCAACCTGAACCTAATGGATAAAAGTACACATATCTAATCACATTGCTATTGACAACTTAAAAAACCTTCTATATGAATGTGAATATAAATATATATAACTTGTTTAGTTTAACATTTTAATATCACATAATGTTTCCTTGAATTGTTGTAGATGTATAAACAAGTTATATATTGGTGGATGGAGTAATTGTTTTAGCAACCAACTGGGTAATAATCAATTTCAGTTAATGTATTTAAAGGTTAATGTTGGTTGTTAGTGTTGTCTGAAGAAGTCTCGCTAATAGTGAGACAAAAAGTGCTTCATGTAAATAAAGGTTCATTTTGTTACAATGGTGACCGCATTTATGGTTTGGCAGTTCGTATGGTGTATGGTGTCCAGTACTCTATAGCTGTTTCCTTGGAGTTTTCAGTTTGTGTATTTTCCTACTCACTAGCCTAAATGGCTGAAGAGAATAACAAGGATGAAATATGGAAATGAAGTATCTCAGCAATAGTGTAGTGGGCAGAGCGTTCGCCTAATGAGCAGGCATTCCCAGTTCGAATCCCAGTGCACCACAGTCTATTTTACATGGCAAAGCATGGTATAAGCAATATTTGCATTGCAAAACCCACTAAATAACATATATTTATGAACTGGAGTACTGCAGGAAATGCACATGTGAAGAGTCAGTATCATAATGAATAAGGCAGCAGTAAGCAGGTGTAAGCACAGATAAGCAGTAGTAAGCATATGTAAGCACTAGTAAGCATGTGCAAGTGCATTTGCGCGGAGGTAAACACTTCCTACACAGATTAAGTAAAGGAGAAGCTAACTGGGTGTAAGAAACTGTGACCGGAAGTTAGGAGTGCCTACCTCTGCACAAACCCACGCAAACCCGCTTACAACTGTTTAAAGTACCTTAATCACTCTGTATCCAATGGCTGGTGTTCTGCCCAGCAACAAAATAAACAGCCTCTGGAAGGCTCGAATCCAGGATCCTGCACACCATACACAAAGTGATTTATCACTAAGCCATGGCAGATATACATAACCCTGTTGTTTTCACAAACATATCCAGCACAATCAGTCAACAGTACAGGAAATGTAGTAATATCATACCACACAACCTCTTAATGCAAGAATTCCGGACAAAGTGTGCCAAAATGTGGGTACAAATAGGGATATATGTCAAATACTGCTCCAATACACTTAAAACGTTACTAGTTACAGTTATATGTACTGGAACACATATAGGAGATGAAGTCTGAAACACAAAAGAGTCGGCACGAGTGACTGACTTCAATCCTGAGATCATCCATGTCAATTGCCAAAAGAATGAGGTACAGAACAGAAAAGTCATCATACCGTAGGGAATGTACAATGTGGAAGGGGTACACATTACAGTGGTACAGATATGTACACACATCTATACATTGACAAATATGTTCAGGTGTATATGTATATATATATATATATATATATATATATATATATATATATATATATATATATATATATATATAGAGAGAGAGAGAGAGATATGGATGGATAAGATATATGAGATATATATAGGTACATACACATATACACAGACAAAAGGTATTAGTAGCCATACATATGTAGAAGTAGTGTGGAAGTACTGGGTGGAAAGTATATCCCTCAGCCACAAGCCCTGTGTCTGGTACCTGTGACATGTGTAGTGTGACAACCATTCTCACAAATGAGAATACTTACATTAAACATATACCCACTCACAATTCAAAGGGCATGACATGACACACAGGTATGCACACACAGAAAACCTTTGTATACTATACAATAATGTATGCCATTGCTTACAGCACATAAATTTTGAAAATATTTAATCAGTGATGAATGCAAGGCCCACACAAAACAGTAGATGTAAGCAATGTGGATATATATAACATACTATGCTGTCCAGGCCAAGACCTTCAATTAGTACAACAGTAGACAAAGGATTTACCTTCAAGATAAGTAACAATTAACAATTACAGATGTAGTTCAGCAGCCTCCAATTACCCTGTAGTCAAGCCCTAGGGGGAAATGTATTAGTTGTGGCAATGTCAGTGTATCTGTCACATGTATGGACCCTGACCAACATATTTTGTGGGAGTCCATGATATGACTGGGATGATAGCAGGAATGCTAGCAGTACATAATGATAGGCCATTATTTAACAACCCCTAACTGTATCACAGCAGGACAAAGCCTGCCATATATGTGGAGGACAGAGGCAGGAACACAGGGCCATACTTTCAATACTGCTGTTACACACCCTGGAAATTGCAGGTGTTATAGGATTTGTTGCAACATACCCTTATGTGGGAATAAGACATCAGAAACACAAATTGATGTAGCCATGTACTGATAGCACGCAACAGACAGATTGCCAGTGATATATCTAGGACAAGACCTGTGTGGTGCACAGACAAAACCAAACAGACAATCCAATGGCCATCATGTGGATAGGCACTCAGTTGAGAGCTATGCAGACAGACTGCATTACACCCTAAACTACAATGTAAACACAAACACTGCAAGACCAGCAATATACAATGCACATAACAACACTACTCACTCTATCTGTAAGTCTGGAACCTCATAGAAATGTGTATTTGGCTTGTGTCTACAAGTCCTGCTGTAAGAGGTATTGCAACCTGCTGTCTGTAACACTGCTGCCCACATACAGGAAGGATGTCCTCCATACTGGAAAGGTTAAGGGACAACGCCCACATGAGTCAGTATTTTATAGTACTTGGTTACTATGACAGTGGTTATCTGAAGTACTACACAGCAGGCTGCATGCAGTTAACAACTGTGGCACACTGATTGGAGCCCATCACCTGATCATGTGCATCACCAACAAAAGCCATGCTGCAATCCATTCAAATAAGAGAGAGAGAGAGAGAGAGAGAGAAAATGCAAACATCAGAAAGGTGTCACAGTCATCAGAAAAAACAGGTATGTAAAACATAAATGTATGCAATTGAATGTAGTATGTGGTATAGAATAATAGGATATATGATGTGGAATGATTTATATGTGCCATCTGCAGTTGTCCCTGTAATGATGTTCTGCTGAACAACTGGTCTGGACAATACTGTCTGTCCCTTTAGACAGTGGGACATACCTGCCAACTGTGCAGATCAGCAATGAATGACAAAGATGTAAGCCATAATATCTGTGCTTGGTATGTTAGTGTGGGCAATAGCTGGTGGTAGAAGTATTGCCATCATGATAGACACATGGGTGTCAGAGCACACCACTTGTAGGACAGTCAGGTTAATGTGTAATGTAGCATGCACAAATGCCATAGGTGTACAATAGGCTTACCAACAATCTCTCACCATATATATACCACCCTAATGTTAGTCTGTGTTCACATGTGACACCTGTCTGTGTTGCAGCAAGGCAGAACAGTGTAGATGTGAATGAAAGACAGTTACAGAATGTGGATCAGATGCCTGTATGCACCCCACATATAGATAAATATCTATGTGATATATAATACACAGACACTCCTATAGATATAGGTATATAAACAACCCACAAAATATATATATATATATATATATATATATATATATATATATATATATATATGTATATATAGTGGCACTAACAATGGCATGCAGGTGAAATAGTCTGTAACAGGCCAGCAAAGACAGTGTACCCACAGGGAACATGGCTACAAACACATAGCACAAAGCTTGGTACAATACAACATATGTCCCAATGGTAGGTAAGTTGCCGACACACCATTTGCATTCTGTGAATGGTTTGTTGTAGCTGATATGGTGGGGGGAAGACAGAGATGTGTACTAAGAACTATGGTAACCCTGCTGTATGAGTTGCTCAGACCTGTTTCCATCTTTATGTCTTCCAGGGAATATGGCCCACACCCGATTGCCAGCTTTCAGTGCTACCAAAACTGATGTCATCGTAGAACACATGGCACAGCACTGCAAATTGCTGTTTGGCTGGACAGCCCATGATCAGCAGCAGAGGACCACCCTGTGGAATGATCTAGTCCACAGGGTCAATGATGTCAGACTGAAGAACCACAGCTATGAGCAGGCCCAGCATCATTGCACTGACCTGCTTTGCCATGTACGTTGGCGTGCAGCTGCTGTACGGGGGGACCACTTCACAACAGGGGGGGCAAGCTGCCCATCCACCCATCACCCATGAGGGGGAGCTTCTCGGCAGCCTTGTGGCACCTGCCCGCCTGCAACACCAACAACTGGCGGGGCGCATTGTGGAGGTGGGTGCCAGCGAGACACTGGATGAGGAGCATGCAGGCAAGGCCCCAGGGCACATCAGTACACCACTCTTGTGTATGCATCCGCATCCGTACAGATACATCATGCAAATCTGAGAAGTCATATACATAATCTGTTGCTGTGTAGTAGTAATAAACAGTTGTGCATAAGCTGTAGTATTGTGGACTTCTATTACTGATGTACCGTAATGCTGCGCTCACCCTTTACGAATGCCACAGCTGTGGACACTGACATCAACTTTCTCACACTCTTATGTAGGTCCCGCCAGGATACCACCAAGGCAGCAGCATATAGCCAGTGAGTATGGTTCATGTGCATGCTTGACAATACACTGGGCATGTAATAGCTATGGGATATTCCATACACACATCTAACACACCTACCCATGCTGCATGCTGTACACGTTAATGTTTTGTTGCAACAGTGGAGACCATGCCGGGGTATCGGAAGGGTACAACAGACACATGCAAGATAACTAATATCTTGTCATTGTGAAATGTCTCCACAGTGATGAGAAGTATGGCAGGACACACAGCCTACAGTAGGGACATGTGTGAAACAACACCTTCATGGCTGTATCTGCAAACAATCAGGTTAAGTAACTGTGGCAGACATAACCCTGACCCCACAGCAATAGTGACAGCAGTATGTGCACTCCAAGGAATGTATACATGAGTAGACTTTGCAACCATGCAGAGTTGTGGGACATATGTAGGGTAACCCCCATAGCCATGGTAAGGTCTGGTGGTTGTCAGTGTAATAGACTTGTACTGGTCATACATGCACTGCTGATGTTGTGATCTGTAAAGCAGACATCAGGCATACACAAATGATATCTGTTCAAATATCATCCCAAGTATGAGTTCTCTAACAGATAGGGGCTGTGAGCATTGGAGCTGACATAACTGACATAGTACTACATATGCAGCAATGGTTTGTACACCTATGAGGTATGGTGCACAGTACAAGGTAGTGTGCAGAACAGGTCCACACTAACACTTTGTACTTGGGTGCAGTGTTAACAAGGGGAAGGGCCATTGCCTACCAACACAGCCCATGCATCACACACATGTATACTGGCACTAGCATGAAGTTACTATAGTTGCACTGCATGCTGTTGAGCACCATATGTCATGCATGCTGACAGAAGGGTAATGGGAGGACTGTGTGTACAAAAGTTGTGCAACCCCACATGTAGGTGTGTGTGTGTGTGTGTGTGTGTGTGTGTGTGTGTGTGTGTGTGTGTGTGTGTGTGTGTGTGTGTGTGTGTGTGCGTGTGTGTGTGTGTGCGCATAGGGGTGTTAATTGTGCCTCTAAGTGCAATCTGGTGGAGTGGCATTTGGTTGATGCATGTCAGATGTGTGTGTACATGTGTGTCTGTTTGTGTGGGTGTCCATGTATGCACAGGCGATAGTGGGATTGATCACATGGCAGTACTTCTCCTTGGGATTCTGCTGTACATGTACATGGAGTGACACATGAGACACCAGGACAACCTGTCTGATATGTGAACGCAGGACAGCTGATAGCATAACAAGGTCTGTAGCATGGAACATGCATTGGGAGGGTAAGTACACACCATGTATACACATCATATTGCCAGCAGCAGATAGATAACCGGCTACCCACGTATGCAGCACTACTAATGCAATGGGAAATTACCAGAGCACATCAGTGAGTGTATTCAGATATTACTGTTGTCCACATGATGGGTTGATTGTGCAGCAGATGTGGCATGGACTGAGCAAGACTGTAGTATGAGACTCTGGTATGTGACATATGTAGTGAATGTAGCAGCCTCAACCATATAGGGACCATGTACACCATAACTGGACATACACAGGGTAATACTGGATGACATTAGTGAGGCCATGTACAACGTACTCCACTCAAGTCAGGGAGCTGATGGAGTAACAGGTCATGTGTTGTGGTCACACGTGTAGGCATGGAGAGGAATGATATGTTAATGGGTAGTATTAATGAGTGTATGCTAGCACGTGCCATGCAGGATTGGGAACATATGTAACTGAATGTGGGACTGTCTGTAAACCCAGGTAAAGGGAAGTAGTAAGGTGGACTGTCAGTGTGTGTGGGTGTACGTGTGTGTGTGTGTGTGTGTGTGTGTGTGTGTGTGTGTGTGTGTGTGTGTGTGTGTGTGTGTGTGTGTGTGTGTGTGTGTGTAAATGTGTGTGTGTGTGTAAATGTGTGTACTGTTATGCAATGCTGTACAGGTCTTAAAGTGTGCGTTTGTTTCCCCCACAGGTGGCGAGGTGGGTCAGGGTCCTTCCTGCTTGCAATATGAGGTAGGTGTCTGTACAAACACCGATGATAATGATGATGATGGTACTGTTAAGGCACAGGTGGGGTTGTCAGAGGTCAACACTGCACCATCATATGTCACCACCTTCCTAGCCACCCCAAGCCCGCACACAGTTACAGTGCCCCTACAAATCCCATCAGAAGTGGCCATAGCAGAGGAACAGTTGGTGGTTGGTGCCAGTGACCAAGAAAGTGTGGTGTCCAAGCCAACTGTGTCAGGTCACAGTCAGCATAGCTGGATGTCTGGCAGGGCATCACATCGACAGATGCACAGTGGTGCTCATGGGAGGGCCGCTGGTCATCATGCCCCTGGCAGAGGCGCCACAACTGGTACCACCACGAGCATGTTTCAGGCCATAATGGAGGCACAGGCAGGTATGGAAATGTACACCAGACAGGGCCTGAGGCTGCAGAGGGCTGCTTTCTCATCTGTAAGTGGCAAACTCCATGAACTTGCTGCTGCTCTCCGTGAACAGACCAAGGTCATGGATAGATGGTGGGGTGAGATGGTGGGCCTCCTCGACCATGGTATTCTGTGCTTGAATGCATGGTGGGAGTGGTATGATGGCCACGTGGATGTAGGCCAGAAACACCAGCAGCTGGCTGTCAATGTGGACATGCCAGGACACCAAGCTGCTCCTGTAGTGGCAGTACCAGCTGCAGCACACTACTGGGGGTGCTGTCCACACCACACCACAGCAGGCCTCATGCACATGGCCCTGGCCAGTCCCAGGTGGGACATGGTTCCAGCGGACATCTGTCATCATCAGGGGAGAGTAGCACCTCAAGGTCTGTACCTGCACGTGCCCATGGAACTCCTGGCAGGCACAGTCAGCATGCCCATGGCCAGAGGCGGTGAACTGCACACCCTGCCAGGTATGGTCTGCAGCTGTCCAACAACACCTATATAGGGCAGCCACATGGCAGAACAGTGTGCATGCATACCCACATACTAAGCAACCACACCTAGGGTGACTCCATACCGACACACACACCACATCACCATGCCCCAATAAATGAACTAAACCCCTCACCCACACACATGATGACATATGTATGGACCACCCTCGGCCTCTGGCACACCAGCAACACACCCTGTGCATATGATGATACCTGTGCCACATACCTGTATTCCATAACATTGATGCAGGGACAGGCTAATATGGTTCTGATGCACACGGTGACTGTAATAGAGCACTGCAATGTACTGCAGTGTAAGTTGTTGTCAGGGGTAATGTGTAATGCATACATGTCAGGTACTGTAGCCATGCAGCTATGATGCAGTTCAGCTGTTAGTACCACTGATTGATTGTTATCTCCATAATGTTATCCATTTGTGTTGTAGGTGTACATGTGCCAGCAGGAGGATGGTCTGCAGTCATATTCCACAAAGGTATGGCATTGTGGTGATACCATGGCCATGACATAGCTGGTGTACAGTTGCACACATACAGGTTTGTATAACCGTCTTTGTCTGTGCCACATTGACAGGTGATCTGCTGGTACATATATAATCTGCACCCTTATGTCAACCCATCCACATACAGACACATCCTTACTTGGCAACACTGTGACTAGACCCCTACATAGGCATGTAGTGCTGTGGCTTTCATTGCACACATGACACCTCGTTTAGGGTGAGGTGTGTACCAGGTCACATGTTACATGCAGAACTACCACACACATGTACAATATGGTAATGGGGGATTTAATGTTTGTATATGGAGAATACATAGTGTGTCATACCATCATGTACACATTGACAGACACATAACAGGCAGACACACATCTTAGACACCTGGGCGTATTGTTGCTAGCTAACTAGTCTGTGTGTCCAATGTGTTACAGGTAGGCTGCATACAACACATGTGTAACTGGGCTGTATCCTCTTATCAGTTACCTGTATGGGTGATAGTGACAGTGGTCACCAGAAAGTGGTACGTGGGACATATACCAGGTGTACCATGGTGTAATGACAGTGTACACTGCACCCACATCCCCCAATGGATATTGAACATGCTGGAACCCATCATGATACTCTGACATACCCACTATCACACATTACCCATGATGGCAATTCAACCCATTGCATATCACAACAGTGGTACCACAAGGATATACATGTAATGCACATGGCACAGGCATAGTAGGGTGTTGCATTGTGATGCCACACCTATGTGCAGTGACAACACTATCTGTACTACTGTGTGGCAATGTGTAGTGTAATAAGAGTATGTAGCCTCGGAATGGTGTACCCTACAAATATGCAGACATGCACACATACACACACGTGGCAAACTTCAATGGGATTCCCATGCCTATCAACCCATTTGTACAACACTGTTGTGCTGGCACTGCAAGGCACATGTAGCTGTTAGGGAGAGGAGTGTAAAAGGGTACATATCATGTCCAATACAGCAGCAGCCACATCTAACTATGGCAATGGGAGTGGAGGTGGTTGTGAAGGCTTTCATGGAATTTCCAACTAAAGGTGTACTAACACACAAACAATGCTATCCTCATGTATATGTACATGTGTCAGTGCTGTGGTGTATTGCTGCACGTGGTCATAGCTGTGTACCTGGCTATTGTCCATGGAGGGACTGGATGAGTAGGGGGTGTGTGTACATTGGTATCATGCCACCTGCCATGTGTCAGCAGAAAATCTATCGACAGACACCATGTTAGTGACTGGTAGGGTGAGAGTGACATGCATCAGCCAATCCTCTGGGTGCCTTCTGTACATGGCCACCAAGGTGATCCAGTTGACATGTATGCAACATGTATTACAACACATGGTTAGTGTCTGTGATGCAGACCTGTACCCAAGCATGTTCAGTTGACTGTGGTAGTGTAGTGTAGGTACCCGTGGCATGTGGCCCATACAGGGTGATATTTCCTATATGTGACAGGTAGTACTCAGCTGGCCACACATGTCGGTATCAACCAAGCATAGGTTGTCTGTATGTATCCCAGCTGGATACCTGCCATCTGCACATCTGTAGAGGGACTGACAGACACCAGTTTGGCAAGTAGCTATGCAGTAGGATGAATGTGTCAGCATATGGATGCTTGACAGCAATAAGTATGCCATTACTACATGTTATAAGCCCTCACTAACATGTGCTGTACAGATGGTACTCTACAGTCACATTCCACATGTCAGATTATTCTCCAGTAGGGGATATATAGGTTCATAGTTTCATAGGTAGGTACTAGGCTATTGGCCCAAGGGCCTATGTAAGCCTAGTCAACAAGGTCCCTGGCTTACGCTACCCAAGAAAGTTATTTTCCTGTGCCACTGTCGAGCAGAGACACAGAAGTGATCCAGGGGTGTATTTCCTATTTCCAACCACTCATCAAGATTTTTCTTGAAGAGTGCTAATGAAGAACTTTGCTTGACATATAGGTTCATATATATGGTAACACAGCCCACACACCAGGAACTTGACTGTGAACCCTCAGAGTGCAGCTATGCCCACAGGTGTGCTTGTAGTCAGTAGTAATGTTAGCACTCTACCCTTCCCTGGGACAGCACTGTCGACAGCAGTAATGCCATGTTACACTACATGCTAGTGTAACAGCATGTACGCTGGATTGCTACCCCTGCATGTCACACATTCACATGGATAACAGTGCTGTGCAGGTCTCATATACTTGTGTGTCCCAGAGATGACACTCAATACTCTTTGCTACTGTAATGACAGCACATAGATGCATGTACTGTACATGGCAGTACATACATATATTACAGATGTAATTTCCCAGGGTTTGACATAGCCTTGTATGTTACGCAGAGATAGCCTCTGTGTAGACAATATGCCACAGAGTATAGCTGGAGGATTTCTTGATGGTCAGCATAGGCCATTTGTTTGATGCCTGTGATTCTTATAGTGAGACATTTCCACTGCCTTCCAAGCTGTCGCAGCTTTATTGCGAGGTACATACCAAATGGGGCATTGTACTCTATACAGGGTGGAATGAGGGATGAGTGCAGTGGGACAATTACCCCCCCCCCCCTTTTGCTGGATGTAAAGCTCTCAGTGCCAGAAAAGCACACTCCACAAGGGGGAATCCACCTTGGATCCTGGGAACTACCGTCCCATCAGTCTGATGAGCCTGATCTCCAAGCACATGGAATGCATTAACATGCAAATTATTAACAAAGACATTGGCAACCAGCAAACACTAGACCCCCACCCTGGTTGGGCTCGTGAAGGGCCGATCTTGTCTCCTGAACCTGATTGACTACTTTGATTCAGTCTCCTGAACTTCGGAGGAGGGTAAGGCGGTGCAAACAGCCTATCTAGACTTGGCCAAAGCCTTTGACAACATGACCCAGTCTAGAGACATAGTTAAACTTATGAAGCTGGCCATAAGCACCTGTGTCACTCAATGAGTTGCCAACTGACTTACCAATGGAACCCAGACTGTAAATGTAGCCCTGTCCAATCCCTGCTCCAGACAAGTGACAATTGGAGTACATCAGGGTCGGTCCTGGCACAGCTCTTGTTTGGTATCTACTTCCCTGAAGTACAGGCCAACACTACAGAACTCTGACTAGCAAAGTTCACAGATGACTGCAAACTGGGAGCTATTATTGCATCCCCAAATGATGTGGATAGTCTACAACATGGATTTACAGAAACAGATGCTTGGTGCCAGAGACATGGGCTCAAGCTTAATGCCAAGTAATGTATAGTTATCGGAAATACCATGTACCGATGAATTACCACATAGGTGGCAGTACACTAAACACTGAAAGTGTGCTGACAGACATAGGGACACAGGTGGACAGTGGTTTCACCTTCATTAACCATATAGCCACAACAGTAAGGAAATTATATGTAATACTTTTATATTGATGTTCATTTCAGGCCATAATAAAAAAGTGTAAAATGATTTAAGTAAAATTATTTTGATTAATATAATTTTTTCTTTCAACCTTCCCCCATCACACATGGAATGATATATATTCCTAATCTGATAGACATAAACAAAATATCTACCAGATTAACCCTCATGTTTGGTAGACAGATTTCCTCATGCTCCATTCTTATATTCTTAGAGACCTTTGAAATTATAAATTAGTATATGTTGAATGATATTTATGGTTCTACATATTATATACATAGTGAGACACATACGTAATTGTAGGCTTTATACATATATATAAATACATTCCTTATTATGAATATTTAATAACATATCAGTCATATGGCTAAGTATATTTATCTCAAATAAGTTAAACCCGACATCCAATTGCTCTAATGTCATCTTCTTTTCCCCTTCTCTCTCTCCCTTATGTATAGGAACAATTTGCAAAGACACAAATATGTATTTTATTATATACTATTTTCATTGAACCATTCATAGTGACTGACTGATATCAACTATTGAATCATTTCTGAATCTGATATGATTATACATTTTCTATATATGTACATGACAGAACTATTAACATAGTAATATATGCGTCAAATGTTCAAGTTAATCATCTAATGGTAGATGACAGATAAAATCTTTTTCCAAATGCATATTGATTGTAATGAAATCTATTTTACATAAATACATTAAGATTTAAATAAAAAAATTAATTGAATGGTATATGCTTGTAATTTCCCATGAATCAATAAATTGTATTACATACACAGTTGTGATATTGTTTTTTTACTAAAAAAAAAAACAATAAAAAACATAATTTTTGTTAGCACAAACATATGGTAAGCTCTGCAAACTAGTTATTGTTCAATATAGTTTAATACTCATAAATTACTTATTATATCCAATGTTTCTTTGACTGTTTGGTTATATACTTCAAACCCTAGTTTATAATGCATATTGGAGTCTTACAATTTTTAGTATTCTTTTGTCTTTTCATATAATCCATAGGTTTAATACATAGATTTTACTATAGGTTAAAGAAACATTTTATAAACATTTTATATAAGCCCCATCTCGTTTATTCATTCAAATGTAACAGTTCTAACTTTCTGTCAACAAAAACTATTAAACCAACTATATTTTTATTTAGGATATGCTTACTGATTAAAAATATCAGACTGAGAATTCCCACTGAAGCACATTGTAGTATTTCTTTTGTGCAACTTAGCTATGGTGCAGTAAATGAGTTTCTATGCATGACAAAAAGTAAATTGAGTTTCTAAATAAAAGATATAAATCATAACTAGAATCAATTAAAAATTATATGTCTGTATTTGCACATGTGCACATTGTCAAATCTAGCCATGTAGATGATAAACATATTTGTGTATTGTCACTATTTTGTGCTAATCTCTGTGCTTATGCACACATTTGTAGATTGACACATACAGACTCATATTTCCATGTTTGAGATTTGTAGAATAAATCACTTGACTATGTTTCTCAAATTCTTACAGAGTTAGTATACAGTGTTTTCCTGAACTGATTTCTTCCTATTGTTTAACCTTGTCTTATCATTACTTTTATTATAAAGTACTTCATATTTATTCCAACTAAATATTCTGAGTCTATCCAAGAGCTTTACAATATACAAGTCAATTCTCCTTTTGATATACAGTCTATTAAAGAGTTAAACATCAATCTAAGAGAGATTTTCAGCATGTTTATGATTGGCAGCAGACTGCTGTTATGCCTGTCACTAACTGTACATAATGTAGCCTACTTTTCTATGTCAGTGCTGTGGACGATTAAAATTGTATCTGTTGTCAGTTGTAAAATATCATGTCACTGCATTTTATAGATTAACTGTCCATCTGTATTTTAAAATTGCTGAAATTTGATGTTTAAATCCACTCAACTGATTAACCATATATCCTTTGAATGTGCTATGCTAGGTGTACTGAAAGTCATAATGAGATAATAAAGTGGTAGAACAGCTCAATACACGCTATAGAAATTTTATGTATATATTTTAAATACTTGTGCCAAAAAATGTGTATGCATTACAGAAACAAATTGGCTAGCAGGCATTAACTGGTATGTATGATACACTGCTGCCTATTACATTACAGGATATCCCTGTCCAGTAAACAACAGTTAGAACTGAAATGCATTTGGTCTTTAACATCTAATTATACATTGTGCTAGTCAACCAACTATTTCATGCAAGCACATGCTAGAAGGGTGGCATCTTACAGAATTATAATTTATTTTGGAATTAGCAAATACCTCATACACTTAAAAAAAATCTGTTAATGGTCACTCATATGTCCTGTACTATTTTTTTAACAAAGACACACATGTACCCACAAACCCACCCACACACACACACACACACACACACACACACACACACACACACACACACGCACACGCACACACAGGCATGTAAATATTTTTAATTAAAACTATGTTCAAATCTGTCACAGGGTATTTTATAAGCAGTACAACAGCTACAGTCAAGAAGGTGCAAATATAGCTTTGAAATCAGAAGCCTTTGGAAGATAAAATAAGTTCTGTACATGAAATTCGAAACATTTTCCTGACCATTTCCTGAATGTTTTGAACATTAATAATCAGCGTGTTATCAGAACTATATTAGAAGTAGCTTGTCACTTTAAGACTAACAGGAAGTGTGCAGCTGTATTGACGTGAAAATTCTTCATATCTTGACTAACAATTTATACACTGAATCCCTGCCACTCACGACTCTGTAAAAGTAACTGTTCTTATTAATATTTCTAATTTAGTGATTTAGTTCGTGTACTAGTATAGTGGGCTTTTTTCACACAGAATTTTATAGTTGTTGAAGTCCGATAAAGCTGAATGTGTTCATACTAATTTTTTCCTTTTTCTTACTCTCTCCCTAGTAAGACTATACTGTATTCTGTCCTCTTTCTCTCTCTTTTACATCATCATATCCTTGTAGAGCATGAGTGCAAGCTATTAGTGCTACTGTGGTGTTGAATGATTACAAGGATGCTATTCATGTGTTCGCAAGTGTGTTTAACTGTGAAATGAGCTTGCGACTTCTTGTAAACAGCCATTATTTATTCATATCCTCGTCAGACAGTTCGTGTAAAGAGAAAAAAAAAAAGAGAGATGATGCTTTTAAACTGTAACAATGAAGTGTTCAACACCGATCAGTTATATATCTACTATGTTTAGATTTTTTATCAATATCTACTGCTTATTGCTTAATATCTTGTAGCCATATGAAACCCTATGGTTACAAACCATCTATATGAGCTGCATGTCAATATTTCTTAATGGAGACACCCAGATCATTCACTGCTCTTCTCCTTCCTCTCCCTACTTCCCATTCTCAATTTTATCCCATCAAGACAATCTATTAAATAATTAAAATGAACTAGGAATAAGAAATAAACCAACGACCCACAGGTTACTTCAGCACAATTCGCAAAACAGTCCAAAGGAAATAGAATAATCCACTTAAGTTGAATGTAAACAATTTTCAGTTTTAATTAAGCGCTTTTCGTCGCTAACACATAAAGCGACTTCTTCAGATTAAAACTTCTGATACAAACGGAACAAATAAAAAGTGTTTCACTAATTGCAATGAAACCATGTGATAAAATTATCCAGTCATGTTCTGCATTTCATTATTAACTAAATTAAATTAAATCATGATCTGCATATATATAAAATTTGCAATCTGATTTACAAAAAAGAAATATTTGTGATACTTTATCAGTGCATTAAAATTATGTATATGTCACCTACATTCATGGTAAACACCAATACAAGCAGTCAGTAAGTGTTAACTAAAACAATTATATACAGAAATAATTTTGTACTGAAAGAAGTGTTCTATTAGTAATAATACACAAGACAATATAATACATTAAGTTACACCTCAACTAAAATGTCCATGTATATAAGAACTTGTTGTAAATACAATTACTTGTGTTGTTTTTAATAATTTTATACTATTTACATAACATTTATATTTATATACATGTTGTTGTGGTGTATAAAATTTAATTAAACATTGTTAAAATGGTCAATTTTTTAAAAGTTTCATATAGAATAAACTAATGTATACTTTAAAATAATGTATACTTTAAAACTGACACTTTTAAATACCAGTAAAAAATTATACTACAAGTATTTAATGGTGTTTAGATTATGTTACTCTAAGTTGTTCATTTCGATACTTTAAGTATTTCTAAATTACCTTCTTATACTCCTTAATTTAAGTAAACATTTAATATTACATCCATCATTAAGGCCTGGTTCACAAAATGCATTTGTTCTAAACTGCCATTCAAGCTCACGTTCCTCAAGAATTAAGCTGAATGGTCCCCCCCTAAGGTTGTGACTTATCTGGTCTATAGCCTTGAAGGAAAATTTATGTAATGGGTGTAATGTAATATGTTTAGCAAGTGCGTTATTAATATTGTTGTGGTTAATAGCGTAAATATGTTCATACACTCTTTCCTTCAATCTGCGTTCAGTTTTTCCAATATAGAACGCATTGCATGAACATAGAGCTATATATACTACCATTTTAGAGTTACAGTTGAAATTATGTCTCAAGTGGTAGTTTGAATCATTGATGCTCCATGAATAACCGATGTTCATGTATTTACACGTTACAATTACCTCAAATTGTCATCCCTTTCAAATGCATGGGGATGTTATTGTTAGTATTACTAGTTTCCATGATTTGTTTCAAGTTTTTACCTTTCCTAAAAATTACTTTTGGTCTTTGGTCTAGTTTTTCTATTAAGGTTTTATCATATTTTAATAGTACCCAATTCTTATAAAGTATCCATTTTACTATTTCACTATCTCTACAGTAAGTAGTGATAAATGAATATTCGAACGTGTTTGTATTTGCCTTGTTTTTTTGTTGTTGTTGTTGTGTCAGGTTACAAATTGGACTAACAGCATTATTTTCGTTATTCAGTTCATTTTCAAATATAATGGGTGTGGATGTTTTCTTTTTTAAAATAGGATTTAAACATCCACTAGTTCTTTTGATGAAAATCTCATCTAATATTGACTGAATCAATAATAAGGGATACCCTCTTTGTTTAAACATTTTCTCCAAAAGTTCACATTCCTCTAGAAAATCTTTATCACATGATGTCATCCTCGCTGCCCTCACCATTTGCCCCTTTATGATTGATCTTTTTTGATGTTTTGGGTGTGAACTTGTAAAATGCAAGAATGCGTTACAGTATGTATCTTTTCTATGTATTTTTGAACATAGTTGGTTGTTGTCATTATCTTTAAAAAGTAGGACATCTAAATAATCAATACTGGTCTCCTGATAATTAAATGTAAAAGTTAAGAAATCAGTTGTAGAATTTATATATTCTATAAGATCTACTGCTGATTCTTTGTTACCATTAAATAATATAAAGATGTCGTCTAAAAATCTTGTATAATATATAATATTTAGCATTCTTTCTGTTTTATTAAATAAAAAGTTCCTCTCCCAATATGCCATTACAGTATTGGCAAAACTTGCCCCACAGGGGGACCCCATGGCTACCCCGTTTCTGAAGGTAAAAATCGTTGTTGAAAATAAAGTAGTTGTTTGTTAGAATAATTTCCAATAACACTTCTACCAAGTATATATCCTGGCTAGGCGCTTTTTTAGTGTGAAGGAACAAACTGGTCCATTCTAACCCATCTACATGAGGTATAGACGTGTAAAGATCTTTAACGTCTATTGTTAAAAAATTGTATTGTTGGTGAAATTGTAGAGAGTTAATATTTTCTAAGAATGTCCATGAGTCCTTACACACTTGATTTTCACTAGCCAGGTGTTTTTTCAAAATTTCATCCACTACTTTTGCACATGGGTATGTGATAGATCCCCTGCCGTCAATTAGGGGTCGAAATGGTGGGTCTTCTAGATTTTTGTGAATTTTTGGGATTGCAAAGAGGACTGGGGTTTTTGGCCATAACATGTTCATATAATTATATGTGTGAGTGTCTATTTTTGCATCAATAAGTAAATCATTAATGTACCCATTAATACGCTTATAAGCTATATTTATTTCATTAACTGATGCTTTTAAATATGCATCAGTATTTAATAAATTTTCCACTCTTTTTACATATTCAGTATGGTCAAAGAGAGCAATGCCACCTCCCTTATCGGGTTTAACGGCCCGAATTTTTAATTTTGTAAATAAATTTAATGCTGCTGATTCTTCACTATTAATATTAGTTGGTCCCCTATTCCTTATATGAGAAACATTCTTAATATAATGTCTCAAATCCAACTCAGTCATCAATTCAAAAATGTTAAGCACAGGGTGAAGTGGTGGGTTAAAAGTGCTTGGAATATGAAGTGCTGTAGAAAAATCTGGCTCATAAGGTGTTGTGTTACCAAGTAAGACTTTTAGGTTAAGTTTTCTTACAAACAGTTTCAAGTCACTGATTGTGTGGGCAATGTCCAAGTTCCTACTTGGTACAAATGTGTAACCTTTTGCAAGCACTTCAATTAAAACTGGGTTGACTTCAATAGATGAATAATTATAAATATAGAAGTCACCCGTTTTATTTTTAAGAATAGTAACCCCATTATGTGGTACTTGAATTAGTTCCTGCGCTTGTTGTTCTTGCGAAACTTGTTTTTCGCTTGTCCACCAAACGTCTTCGGAATTGCCCCTGAGTTGGAGTCCTTGTGAAAATTCAATGAATTTTGATTGTGAGAAGGGGCTACTGTTGGTCCTTGTTCAAGTGAGCTTCTATTGTTATTTGCTCGTATACGCTCACTACGTCTCACGGTGTTGTCAGTACCATTATTATTACTTTCAATCATCCCCATGCATTTAGAAGGGATGACAATTTGTGGTAATTGTAACATGTGTAAATACATGAACATCGGTTATTCATGGAGCATCAATGATTCAAACTGCCACTTGAGACATAATTTCAACTGTAACTCTAAAATGGTGGTATATATAGCTCTATGTTCATGCAATGCGTTCTATATTGGAAAAACTGAACGCAGATTGAAGGAAAGAGTGTATGAACATATTTACGCTATTAACCACAACAATATTAATAACGCACTTGCTAAACATATTACATTACACCCATTACATAAATTTTCCTTCAAGGCTATAGACCAGATAAGTCACGACCTTAGGGGGGGACCATTCAGCTTAATTCTTGAGGAACGTGAGCTTGAATGGCAGTTTAGAACAAATGCATTTTGCGAACCAGGCCTTAATGATGGATGTAATATTAAATGTTTACTTAAATTAAGGAGTATAAGAAGGTAATTTAGAAATACTTAAAGTATCGAAATGAACAACTTAGAGTAACATAATCTAAACATCATTAAATACTTGTAGTATAATTTTTTACTGGTATTTAAAAGTGTCAATTTTAAAGTATACATTACTTTAAAGTATACATTAGTTTATTCTATATGAAACTTTTAAAAAATTGACCATTTTAACAATGTTTAATTAAATTTTATACACCACAACAACATGTATATAAATATAAATGTTATGTAAATAGTATAAAATTATTAAAAACAACACAAGTAATTGTATTTACAACAAGTTCTTATATACATGGACATTTTAGTTGAGGTGTAACTTAATGTATTATATTGTCTTGTGTATTATTACTAATAGAACACTTCTTTCAGTACAAAATTATTTCTGTATATAATTGTTTTAGTTAACACTTACTGACTGCTTGTATTGGTGTTTACCATGAATGTAGGTGACATATTCATAATTTTAATGCACTGATAAAGTATCACAAATATTTCTTTTTTGTAAATCAGATTGCAAATTTTATATATATGCAGATCATGATTTAATTTAATTTAGTTAATAATGAAATGCAGAACATGACTGGATAATTTTATCACATGGTTTCATTGCAATTAGTGAAACACTTTTTATTTGTTCCGTTTGTATCAGAAGTTTTAATCTGAAGAAGTCGCTTTATGTGTTAGCGACGAAAAGCGCTTAATTAAAACTGAAAATTGTTTACATTCAACTTAAGTGGATTATTCTATTTCCTTTGGACTGTTTTGCGAATTGTGCTGAAGTAACCTGTAAATAATTAAAATGAGCTTTTTGAAAGAAACAATCCCTACAATATTATACATTTAAATTTGATATGAGTGCCGTTGTGCTAACCACTTGACACAAGCAGTCTCATCTTGTAGTAAGTAGAGTTGAAGCATCACTGTATTAAAAAATAAAAACAAAAGAATTATAAACAATATTATGCATATTGAGACAACTAAAAAAGTAAATGTACATACATCTTGGTTTCAGTTTCCTTTAGTATATATTTCACTTTTTAGTAGAATCTTTGAGAGTATTTAAACATGTTGCATTTTTTATTTCAGTTCTTTGTTTCTTCTTCTTTACATCAGTCCAGGAATTTTTTTCTTGGGATCTTTTCAGTGAGTTAGATGTTGACCAGTCCATTTCTTCTGGAATTGTAATTATATTATTGTTCTTCATAAAAGAAGCTGCCTCATCTATGTTGTCTATGTTGTCGAAGGTTCTCATTTCATTTGAGTAAAAAATCTTGATTTTTGCAGGGTACGCAAGTTGAGCTTTGATTTTGTTTTGTTTCAGGAATTTTACAAAAGGCCACGCTTTCTTCCTTAAACCTAGAACTCTAGTTGAATAGTCATTATTGAATCGTATTTGGTGTTGTTTATACTTTAAAGGACTTTTCCTCCCTGCTGACTTTAGTATAAGTTCTTTATCAAGGTAGTAGAACAAAACAGGATCTCGACCACCATGAAAGAGTAGAAAATCACATTTATTGAATAACAACAAAAGATGAGCGCTTTTGCGTACCCAGTGTATGCTTCTCAGATCTGAAGAAGCATACACTGGGTACGCAAAAGCGCTCATCTTTTGTTGTTATTCAATAAATGTGATTTTCTACTCTTTCGTGGTGGTCGAGATCCTGTTTTGTTCTACTACATTGGATTTTATTTTATGGAGAAGACCTTTAGGAGCCAGCTGAGGTTGTGTTTCTGCATTCTTTATCAAGGTATGATAAAAACTTTACTACAATGGATCTAGGTGAAGTATTAGGAGAAGATGATATAGGTTTTCCTATGGCTCAATGAGCCCTTTCTATGCCATTTGACAGTCCTTCTTTTAGATCTAAGAATTCCGGCAACCAGAAATTTAAAAATAAAATAATGTCCTCACCCTCAGTTTCTCCAGAAGACCAAATATTCTAATATTTGTGCGCCTTTCTCTGTTTTCTAAATCATCTATCTTGTTGATTAACCAGTTATTTTGCTGTAAGAGAAATTCACTTTGGTTCTCTTCTTCCTTCAACCTTCCATCTATATCGGAGAGAGATGTTTCAATGTCCATTATTTTTGTTTGCTGTTGCTGTAATAATTCTTTAAAGACATCTGTTTGTTTTTGGCAGTTCTCTTTTAGATTTTCAAGGTTGTCCTTAAAATTATCCATTTTCAATGACAGCTCCTGTAGTACAGAGGACATCAATTGGATTTCCTTCTTCAAGGCTGTTTCAGAGTGTGAGTTCTTTGAGTTACTCATTTCCAAGTGGCTATAAAAGTCTTCACATTAATTTGACAGGAAAATATTGACAAAAAGCTTTCAAAATTAGTACACTATTAGTTCATAAGTTTATCAATAATAGTTGGATATTTTTGTTCGATGAAATTAATTATTTTCCTGTTATTTGAACTAGTTTTGTGGAGCTCTAAAAAATGCTGCTACCAGTTAGCCATTCAGGCTCTGCCCCGAGGACAGTGTTTTGGTTGTATTTGGGATAGCACAATTCATGTACGAGTGGATGTGCCCATACAGTCCCTTAGTGTAGGAGTCACCAGTTGCACTTTCAGCTCCCATCTCCATGGGTGTCATGAGGATTGTCACATCTGACTTGAGTAGCATGGCGCTGGCTTTGCAGAGGGTATTTATGGAGGATTCTTACTGGCGGGTGGGGGTGGGATGTGGATGTCAACAGTGATTTCCTTATGGTCAGACCTGATCTATGAGGGGTTGACCACTGGTGTGGAGCATCTGACTCCCATGTTGGTAATGACCAGGTCTAAGATATTGGAGACCCTGGTTGGACAATGGATTAGTTGATCCAGGGTGTTGGAATGTATGAATTCCAGGAATCATTGGTAAAGAATGGTGGTACATGAGTTGTTTTCCCAGTTAATGGCAGAGTATTTGGAATCACCCAGTATTATGGTGTTTGGTTGTATCTTAATATTGTCCAGTATGTTTATAACAGTGTAGTGAGAACCTTGGCTCATGGAGGGGGATCTGTAGCAAGCTACAATTTGGATTGCAGTCTTACCTAGTGTTAGTTGCATCTGGTGATTCTCAGATGTATTGTGTTGGGCACTAGGCTGGAGGTGTGAATGACCTTGGTGAATATGAACACTCCTTCACCTGTAGTGTTGTAGTCTTGGTTTGTTGCCCAACATGTGTGATAAGGGTAATAGGCAGGTATTACAGGTGTGCTCTCTGGAGCGTTGAACCAGGTTCCAGTTACTGCACAGATATCGATGTTCCCCATTTGTAGGTGAGGCTCAAGAGAGTGCCTTTTTAGGTTTAGACTTCTAGCATTGAGTCGCATTACCGTCAATTTTGCATGCTTATATCTGTTACAGTGGTGGTTTTGTCCTGAACCTTACCTAGATAAGGTGCTATGGGGCTGCCAAGAGCTGTAGCCAGTGACCTGAATCCCAGGGGAAACACTTGCAGACCATCTCTGCCAGAGCATCGTGGTTTGTACATCATGTCATCCCAGGCAGACAGATACTGGATCCCCGTTGAATTACATCAGATGCTTAGCCACTTGTTGAAGTCATTGCTGTATATATGTATATGTGTGAGTATTTATATGTATATATGTACATATATACCCCCCCATATATGTGTGTGAATATGTATATGGCCATATATGTGTGTGGATATGTATATGGCCATATATGTATGTGGATATGTATATGTGTATATATCTACATAGATATGTGGATATATGTGCATATGTATATTTTTACCATATGTCCAGAAGATGGAGTAGAGTCCTACCTCAGTACCAATAGTCCCAACATCGTAGTGCAAGGGGATGTCATGGATGTATTGCGGGTATATATGTAGACTGTTGCCACTGTCATAGGGGTGTCTCAACACACATGTTGGGTGTGGGAGATCACATCTGCTGTAGACATGTGCACCATTGCCTATGGACAGACATCCTAGGGGCAGTATAGTACGGACCCACTGCTAGCACAGTAATGATCCTGTGGACTACAGCAGGGATATGACCACTATATGTAGACAGTGTGGCACTCTGTGGTCAGTCCAGAAGTGTACACATGTGCCCTTCATGTGAGACATGTGGATCACGCCTCTCAATGTGGATGTTACTAGCCATGTACATGGGTATATCATGACAATACTGGGGTATATATGCCCACACAGTGTATGCACGCACACATGCCAGTCTGTCCAGACACATAATACCTGGTGCTACTGAGTTCACATAGCCACGTACTACCCAGTAGATAATGACATACATCTGTACAGCATACCACTGCTTTGTCAGGCATACACAACAGTTATGCTGGCCTGGCAGCAGTATGTCTTGCAAATAACTGGACATAACAGCACACTAGGTATTTACAGTAGGCTGCTAGGCATGTCACAAAGCACTGGACAAATTACAGGCAGACTGCCACAACACTGGAATACATATTGTATGGGGGAATACACATGTACCTGTGATTATAGTGGGCTCGACACGCAGGTCACAGCACAGCATAGCACACACCTGTGAGAAAATGCATACCCACATCCAATGTCAATGCAGCCACAGCCACATATGATACGCAAGCATAACACTAGAGTGGCATGCAACATCAGATAGAACAGGACAGAGAACAATGGCATCTACCATTCTGTACAGAGCCCATGGTTCATAAGTGCAATACATATACAGTCATCAATCATCCTAACGCAGGGGTCTGCAACCTGCAGATCTAGCACCACATCTGTCTTTTCAACCCTGCTGTAGTGGCTCCTTGTACCTCTGAGGATTAATGGACACACTACCACACAACACACACACACACACACACACACACACACACACACACACACACACACACACACACACACACACACACACACACACACACACACAGACCCAGCAATCCCAACACAGGAACACAATTATGGACATATGTTAGGTATTGTTCTTATACACTTAGTTATATTATATTTATTATCTCTATATATGACACCATATATGCTCTGCTATCTTCATTGTAGGTGTCAGCTAGCTGTTGTGCCTCCTGATAAAATTAGCTCATTGGGTGAGGGGTCAGGAATGGCTCTTTGGATAGTGAAGGCCACAGACCCCTGCCCTACTTCCACAGACCACAATACTGTACACACAAACACAGAATGTCCAGGTAATGTCCTCAGAAACAGCCCCTACTACACACACTATGTCCAGCAGTCTGTTATCTGACTGGCTGGTTATCAGGTATGTTGTCAATAACTAATGGTGTACAGACCATATGCACCATATATATATGTGGGCTTCATTTGCACAACACATGTGTGCACCTCTGCAGTGTAGAGGTCAGTGTATGTCATAGTGTGCTATGCCCCTGTAAGGCAGTGTATGGAGGGTATGCACCATAAGTATCCCAGAGTGTTACAACATGCGAGGACTACCAGTAGTAAGCTGCCTTAAGGTATGCGGATGTACATTACCATACATTTCACCTTGTGAACATTGCCAGCCTACTGCTTACTGCCATCAGTATGATTGTGATGATTACAGTTATGCATTTTTATGTGACAGATACCACCCATAGTGTCAACTCAGATCTTTCCCCCCTAGGGATTGCATGCATGCATGCAGAGTGTATTTAGAGGCCACTGGGCTATACATCTGTACATACAGATATATATATATATATATATATATATATATATATATATATATATATATGTGTGTGTGTGTGTGTGTGTGTGTGTGTGTATGCACATACGGGTTCTGTTCAGAAGCTCAAAATACTGAAGTCTCGAATTTCAGTATTTCGAGCCCAAGAAGCCGAATCCACATAATAGCGAAAGTTTAGAAGCACGAATTTTAAAACCTCGAATACCAAAGGTTTTGAATTTCGCGCTTCTAAAGTTCCACTATGGTCATGTATTCAGGTAAGTATGTGTGTTTTAAGGGGTTTTGGTAGGGGCTATGGTGTGTGTCAGTGTGTTTTGTTGCTGTGATGTGTGTGCGCGAAGAGAAAGTAGCTTGTGTGGTGGTGTTTTGTGTGTGTTTGTATGTAGTGCGACCTCTGAGTAGGAATATTTAAGTAGGGTGGGGTGCAGGGGGCTTGCCCCCCTGTTTTCATGTAGTAGATTGTGCGTGTCTGTGTGGTGGATGGTGTGTGTGTGTGTGTGTGTGTGTGTGTGTGTGTGTGTGTGTGTGTGTGTGTGTGTGTGTGTGTGTGTGTGTGTGTGTGTGTGTGTGTGTGCTTGTGTGTAGTAAAACTGCGAAATTCAAAACTTCCGGTATTTGAGGTTTTGAATTTCATGGTTTTAGTTTTCATTGTTTTATGGATTCCACTTCTTGGGCTCGAGATACTGAAATTCAGGATTTCAGTATTTCGAGCTTCTGAAGTGAATCCGCACATGCACACACACACACACACACATATATATATATATATATATATACATATATATATATATATATATATATATATATATATATATATTGCTGTACATATATATCTATATATTGACATATATATGGAGACATATTTGTATAGATGTATGCATGGAGAGAGTGAGGTATATATATATATATATATACATATATATATATATATATATATATATATGTATATATATATATATATATATATATATATATATATATATATTTATAGATGTATGCATTGAGAGAGTGAGGTGTATATATATATATATATATATATATATATATATATATATATATATATATATATATATATATATATATATATATATATATATATATATATATATATATATATATATATATACACACACACACACACACACACACACACACACACACACACACACATACATCTACATGCTAAAATACATTTTCTGTACTGTTGAATGATTGTGCTGGATGAAATGTTTCTGAAACCACCAGATGTGTGTATAACTGTCATGGCTTAGTGGTAGTTCATGTTGTCTATGGTGTGTAGGGTCCTGGGTTCGAGCCTTGCAGAGACTGTTAATTTTGTTGCTGGGCAGAAAATGGGCCATTGGGTACAGAGTGATTAAGGCACTTTAAAGCAGTTCTAAGCATGTGTGCGCGGGTTTGCTTGAAGTTAAGCACTGCTAACTTCCGGTTTCAGTGTTGTACACTCGTTTGACTTCTATATTGCTTAACCTGTGTAGGTAGTGCTTACCCCCGCGCAAACCCGCTTACAACTGCTCAAAAGTGCCTTAATCACTATGTATCCAATGGGCATGATCTGCCCAGCAACAAAATGAACAGCTCCTGCAAGGCTCTAACCCAGGACCCTGCACACCATAGACAAGGTGATGTACCACTAAGCCATGCCAGATACAAATAACTCTGATGTTGTCAGAAACATATCATCCAGTCCAATCATGCAACAGTTCAGAGAATGTATACCAACATCTAGATGTATGTCTGTGAAAATATATTAATATCTAAACAGATACAACATATCTATATATGTAGATATATAATTTCTGAAACTATATACATATATAAATATATATGAACGTATATACATGCAAATGCCTACATTGACACATATATGTGTCTACACCTATATGTCTACATATACACAGCAAGTTACATATGTGTACGCAGATATATATCTATGTAGGTATATATGGACATAGTTATATATATGTTAGCAGAGATATATATCTATATAGGTATATATGGCCATACATCTGTAGATAACAATGGCTGATTAACAAACACACATATGTCCTTATCCACTGCTAATGGGGTTGAGAGGCCCCACACAATATACGTGGTGAACGAATAGGCATCCCCCCCACAGCCAAACACATCCACCATGCAATACACTTCAAGTGTTGCAGATCCCATAACCAGGACCTGACACAACATGGGCACAATATGTTACCAGTACTACATCCCACCTGCATGATGTCAGGCTGGTATTGGTAACATATCATGCAGTACAGTCTGCCTCCCATAGGAAATGTAATATGTGGAAGCCGTCAACATCCCCAGGATACAGATACACAGACACAGATATTTATACATATACATATATATATATATATATATATATATATATATATATATATATATATATATATATATATATATATAGATATAGATATACATGTGACTACACATACACACACAGTTATATGTACAGTAAGATACATAAGTAGAAGGTGCACACAATATGGAACAGCCACTATGCCTACAGTTAACCCCTGAACGACTGGACACTGTATGGGCCACACATACAAATGACATTTGTTGCCTGCAACATATACCCACAGAGAGGTCATAGGGAATACACCACACACAGGTTTGCAGACATGGAAACCTTTAATCATGTACTATTGCAGTTCTGTATGCTATGTCATATAGCTGTTCAAACACTGACAACCATATAAACAGAGTAATGCAACTGTGAAACTGTTACACTAATACAGTAGTCTGGAAAGGTTCACAACTGTTGCTGTCCAGGCCAAGCCCTTCAATTTGTACAATAGTGAAGACAAACTGGGCCACAGGATACCAAACAATCAACAGTATGTAATGCAGGTGTATAGTTCAGCAGCCTCTATCTACACACTGTACAAACTCAGTAGGTCATAAAGACATCATGTGACCACATGGGTTGTAACTGCTACATAACAAGGCATAACTGACACCATTATGAGCACACCGACAAACAGAACAGTCTGTATGGCAGGGGGCAGTAGGTTTGCATTACCCCAGTTCATGTAAGTAATGTAAATATAGGTGACGTATATGGTACTGTACATCCAGATACCTTAAGGCAGCTCACCCCTGATACCCCCACATTTTGTAACAGCCTACATCATTTATGGTGCTCCCTCCCCCAGACTTGGTAATACAGGGCCATATACCACTGTTACATACATTGGCCTCTGGAGTGCATAAGGGCACACATGTAATGTATAGGTGGCACCCACACATATATGGCCCCAGCCCCACCATATGTGTGGGGGATACAACAGCAGTGGACTGATGGCAGCAATGGCAGTGTGATATACTCACAGCCCACTACAGAACAACCACCGACAGCATGACATATGTGCAAAGCTTGGTATGTAGGTGGAGGACAGAGGCTGGAACACAGGCACATATGTGGACAACTGTTGCCATACACTAAGCAAGGCGTTGGTGTTACAGGATCGTCTGCAACATACCCTTAGTCAGGGAACTGAGGTTAGAAACAGAAATGGGTGTAGCCATGTACCGATAGCACTCAACACACACACTGCCAGTGTAATATCTGACACAGGACCTGTGTGGTGGCAGACAAAACATGATAGGCATAGCTCTGGCCAGAAAGAGGATAGGCCCACAGTTGTGAGCTATGCAGACAGAGAGCATTCCAAGGTAAACTAGTATGTACACATATACCCTGTACCACCAGTACTATACAAAGCATAACACAACTCTACTCTTAGTCTATCTGTAGTTCCTGATCCTGCTACAAATATGTGGCTGCCCTGAGTGTGCTGGTTCTCCTATAAGAGGTATTGCTACCTGCTGTCAGTAACACTGATGGCCACACACAGGAAGGATGTCCATCACACAGGAAATGTAAAAGGACCACACCCACATGATGTATGGAATTTTAGTGGGTGGTTGCCATGACAGTGGTAATTGGGAGTACTACACATGTGTAATCATATATATATATATATATATATATATATATATATATATATATATATATATATATACATATATATATATATATATATATATATATATATATATATATATATATATATAGCTATCTGGATAAGTGTATGTACATATATTTCCACCATATATCCTGGACATGGAGTGTAGCCCTACCCCAGCCTCTATGGTCCCAATGTCATAGTTGAAGGGGATGTCAGGTATGTATAGCAGGTATACTAGTAGACTATTGCTACTGTCATTGGGATTGTCTTCACAGACATGGTGTGTGTGGGAGGTCACATCTGCTTATAACATGTGTGCCATTGGCTACTGACAGACATCCTAAGGACATCATTGTACAGTACTGCTGCTAGCACATAATGCTGCTGTGGATTGCAGCAGAGATATTGGCCAATATATGTGGAAAGTCTGACACACTATGTACAGTCCAGCGGTATACACATAAACCCTTAGTGCAAAACATGTGTACCACACCTGACAATATGGATGTAGACAGCCATGTAGATGGGTATAACACATAACGACTGGTATACATTTGCCACCATAGGTTATGCATTCACACACCCCTGTCTGACCTGATACATAATGAATGCTGGTACAGGGGTGCTATAGCCACATACTACCCACTGGATATTGAGATACATCTGCACAGAATCCCACTGCTCTGTCTGACATTCATAACTGTTAAGGGAGGCCCAGCAGCAGTACATCTGGCAAGTATCTGCACATGACATCTCACTGGGTAAGTGCACTAAGCTGCTAGGCATGTAGCAATGCACTGTGCAGACTGCAGGCAGACTGGCTCAACACTGGCCTACATCTCCTATGGGGGAATGCACATGTACTTGCATATAAAGCAGGCTCAACATGCATGTCACAGCACAGGGTAAAATATACCTGTGTGAAAGTGCATGACCACAACCAATGTGAACACAGCCACAGCCACATATGGTTAGCTAGCATAATATTACAGTATATGGACTATGTGTTCTACACCATCCTCATATGTTCCACTCACAGACTGAGTCTACATATACTGGGCTGCTACACAGTTTGGTCTAATGGCTGTCTGTGATATGGGACACATGTGTGTATGGCCCTACAAACATGTACGCCAATACAGTACCATACAGTGGAGTGGCATGTAACATCAGATAGGAGGGGAACTAGAACAATGACATCTACGACAGTCTGTACACTGGCTACAGTACATATTAACAAAACACACACTGTCTACATTCATCATAAGTACACAGGCCTCAGTACTGTACAGACATCCACAGAATGTCCAGCTTATGTCATGAAATATAACCTCTACTGTACATAACATGTGTAGCAGTCAGATATATATGTACAGCACATATGTACCACTTCATGCATGACATATGTACAAAGGTTGACAGAGGTGTGGCTGGAAGCACATACACAGGGCCAATATTGACATGTTGCTGTGATAACCGCATACAATTACTGTTGTAACAGGATTTGTTGCAACATATGTCCTATGAGGGATATGACATCAGTGACTATCACGGCTTTCACCATCTACAGACTGCAATCCTCACACTACCTTCTGCAGTCCACAGATAGATGCTCTGTGGGTAACACATGAAACCAAAGACACAACACTGCCCAACCTGCAGATGACCCTGCAGATGGGGATTCCTCATAAACATGGAACTGACATGGCAGGTATTGAGACATGTATGACAGCCATATCCACACAAATACTGTTAAACCAGCATTACTCCAAATGCAGTATAGCAGCACTTACAGTCTATATTCAGGTCAGGCACATCCCCCTCCTGTTTGTTGTCCTGTTTCCACAGTGTGTGTTGTTAGAGGTAATCCCCAATCCAGCTGGGATGCTGTTTGCCAAACAACAGAACTAGTTCCTGCTCACAGTGGATGAAAAGGGCCAACACCACCATGATGTACCTAGATATTGGAGTGTGTTTCCATGCAATTGCTATTGGGATGTTACCACAGCTGTTCCACATGCAATCAGCTAGGGGAGGGCTACAATTCATGCAGAGGCCATCAGCTGATCATGAGCATCACTTAAAATGAACATGCTGCTTCCTAAGCAAAGCAGGTGTAGGTCTCCACATCCACCAGAGAGGGGGTGGGAGGGGCAGACAAAGGCAATGACATGTCAGGGAGGGGTGGAAGAGTAAAACTGAAGCATGTTTGTGTCACACACCTACCAGCATAGGGTATCAACCCCCTGACAACTATGTAGTGCTATCACAGTTTGATGCAGTTATTGGATGCGCCACATGGGTTACCTGTTGTGGAGCACTCAGAACATATATGTGATGGTGAAGGACATCTGCAACAGGGATACAGTAGCTATATGGTAGGTGATGTACATGTGCCTGTCCGCATGAACAGGTGCCGGCGTCAACACAGCCACACTCTCACAGGGACACACACACACATTGACACACTTGGCAGGGCCAGGAGTACAGCTCATCAGTAGTGGGATTGCCAAAACACATCACTGTGCAGGTATCACATGCACCACATGGGTCATATGGGGGTTGTATGGGCAAAGGGTATGGGGAGGGTCTGACATCAGACAGCATGCTGCAGTATGCCCATGGAGGTTGTAGGGAGTGTGGATGTGAACATACACACCATACAACACACACACACACACACACACACACACACACACACACACACACACACACACACAGGGTGCCAGCACTGACATGCATGGGTGCATGTCTGCACGGGTGTGTGGTGGTCGACTGTGCCAGATGGCTGTACAAGGCTAGGTGATGGGTGTACCTTGGCATCAGGCCACATGACGATGGCCTGCATTGTGGCTCAGGGATGTAGTGTCTGCATTTGCCCACACAGGTGGGTATTGTATCCCCCATCCAGTCACCTGGGTGACTATTTTGTGTGGCCAATGCTGTGCATCGTTTGCCATGTATGTGTTCCTTAGTCCATGACATGGACTGTGTCTGGGATGTACACACCTCCCACATGCACGTACAGTGACATGTGGAACTGCACCTGGGGTGTCTGGCCCATGTTGTGAACACAGATTATCATCAGATGTGCCATTCTTGCCCACCTGTGGCAGGAACTTGTAATGGCCAGCAAGTTTACCTTACACCAACATTAAGAGCATGCTAACAGCACTCCCTGGAGTCGGTGGCATCTGTCCATACAGGGCATGTTGTCAGGCATGGTATGTCCATTGTGGGTCACATGTGATGGCAACACGGGTGGTGCAGGTGTCCACTGGAGAACATAGGGGAGGTGCACTGTCTGCACGTGCGTGCATATTGGACAGATGGACATGGTGACATGCCCTCTGTAGCCCACTATCACTCCATAGTTACTATCAGTGGCCAATATGCAGTGTACTACCCACAAATTGGCTGTTGCCTAGGCATGTGTGTGTGTATGAGACATGGGTTGAGAGTGTGCACTGGGTAATACTGAGGTTGCTAACTGTGATTGCCTGGTCTTGATGTTACATGTATGGGTATGGCTTTACACCCCAGCCTCTCAGCCATTTCACATCTGTTATCCCTGTATGGTGGACATTGCGATATATAGTAGGGCCACCATATAAGAAATATGCAAAACCCGCTCCACATTGCCCACAGGTGTCACACACACACAACCACCGCTACTCAGGATATGAGTTACAAACACACACACGCACCTGTCATGTCTGGGAGTAGAACCCCTACCTAACTAGTTTATTACACTACAGCACTACACAGTTATAGTACACGCTATGGACATTACTGGAGTACTTCTTCCCCAAAGGAGTATTTCACAATGACTGACATCAGCAGTAGGGCATTTGAAATGTACTGTGTATGGCTAGCCTAAAATGCATTGCTCCCTACACATACAGTGACACACACAAAGCATCCAGAACTGCCATGGGTGGGGATGGAACCTTAACACAGTTCTAATTCATACTACAGCAGTACGCAGTTACAGGACACGCTACAGAGATTAGTGGGCTACAACCTTCTCAGAAGTGTATTTCTAGGTGGGTGACATCAGCAGTCTTGCCAAAGTTGGTATATGAATTGTAAGGAGTGTGAGTACCCTAAAAAGCACTGCTCTCTACACTGTCAAAGACAGACAGACAAGCACACACAGACGCCAAGTCTGGGTTTTGACCTCCTACCTAATTACTTTATCACACTACAGCAATATGCAGTTACAGGATGTGCTATGGAGATTACTGGGCTACAGCCTTCCCAGAGGTGTATTTCTAAGTGGGTGACATCAGCAGCCTTGCCAAATGTGGGTATATGAATTGTAAGGAGTGTGAGCACCCTAAAAAGCATTGCTCTCTACACAGTCAGAGACAGACAGACATGCACACAGACTCACACACACACACACACACACACACACACACACACACACACACACACACACACACACAGTTGCCAAGTCTGGGGTTTGAACTCCTACCTAACTACTTTATCACACTACAGCAGTATGCATAATGCACTACAGAGATTACTGGGCTACAACCTTCCCAGAGGTGTATTCTAGGTGGGTGACATCAGTAGCCTTGCCAAAGTTCAGTATATGAATTGTAAGGAGTGTGAGTAGCCTAAAAGGCATTGTTGTCTATACAGTCAGAGACAGACAGACATGAACACACACACACACACACACACACACACACACACACACACACACACACACACTAACCAGGTCTGGGGTTAGAACTGCTACCTACCTAGTTTATCAATACAGCAGTACGTAGTTATGAGACACACCATGGCGATTACTGGGCTCCAACTCTCCCAAAGGTGTATTTCACATTGAATTACCTCAGCAGGCTTGTCATAATAGCGCTATGGGGAGGGTAGTGTGTGCATGGGCCATAACCCATTCATCTATGGGTGACACGCCACATGAGGCCACACATGAGCTCATATATCACAAGTACATGTATACAGCTACTAGATGATTACTTCCTTGTACAGTCATGTTGCACAGTTGGCACATGCACCACATAGTTTATGGTGCTGACAGGTACTGGTCGCTAGTATCTGCAGTGACTGACATCTGCACATCATGTGTTTGGGGCCCTTTGGCTGTGTGCTGGGTGGGACAGACCTGGATGGGTCCTTGTCACGGTCACCCTCTTCCACACATCTATGTCCATCTACCTTAGGCTTATTATAGCGTGCTGTCCTTACATATATGTTTTTATTCCTATCCACTGTATGTACAAGGCATGTGTGGTGCATACTGACAAGTGTCTGCACTAACAACTGCAACTGCCAGATATGTCTGGTCTACTGGTGTTTGCAGACATGGCCTTCATGTGTTTAAGTGTGTGAGCATGCCCAGTATGGCCATCTGTATTGCGTGTGTGGATCATGTCCAGGTAGCTTGTACTGCAGTGCTGACCTTTGTGTTGTACACCGACAGGTAGCACGCTGTGTCTGCAGGTTATCCATCGATCATTTGGCATTGACTGTTGCTACATTTCAGCATAGCGGGGGTGGACACCTGACTATTTCTACATTTCTACACAGGAGTGGGGGGGGCACACCTGACTGTTACTATAAGTCTATGTAGGATGGGGGGGCACACCTGACACTTGTACACACTTGCTAGGACTGTACTGGTATGTCGGGTACTCCATTTCAGTCTGTAGTCTTACCTATCGTGCTGGCCAGAGGCATACCAGTGTACTACAGATCTTAACTTTAATTACCTACATATTAGTTTCTGACTTCCGAGCCTTCCCAACTGACATCCCACTGCCTGGCCTGCTGTAGTCAGTCTGTGTAGGCCTAGGGGGAGGTCACCCATAGCCCTCATTCAGAGGCCATAGTACAGCATTTGTTTGTGTTTGTCTACACCTCTCCTGCTGGCTGTGACTGTTGTTGGGTATGTGACCCCCCCCCTCCTAACTAGCATGTGTGAGTCACTTACCTTGTGGGTGTCCCAGTATTGAGGGTGGTGCTGCAGGGCTGCCTATGATGGATACACATAGTGCACTCCATACACATTAATAGGCACAGGTAGTGTAATGTTTGGCATCCCTTTTACTGTATGTGAAAGTCAGAGAGAGGTGTTATTCCCTGGGTCCCTCCCATGTCAGTGTATGTGCTATGCATTGCCTCTTTGCCAGGGCCAGGGCATACTAGGAACACCTCCTTCTGCCTACTGGGGCAGGCTCAGGTTGTTCCTCCTCCGAGTCACTCTGTGCCTGTGCAGGCCTTAGCAATGGTGGAGGACTGTGTGGCCCTGACCCATGCTGTTCCTGCTGCAGCTGTTTCTGCAGGATCATATTGTGTAGCATGGCACATACAAGGACAATTTGGGTACATGTAGTTGGTGGGTACTGCAAGGCTCCACCAGATGTGTCCAGGCACTGGAACCATGACTTGAGCATCCCAAACACATGCTCTATTATGATTTTTTTTGTGCATGTGCCTCATTATGGAGTTCTTGTTTGGGTGTGTGTGCATTTCTGATGGGTGTCATCAGCCACGGCTCCAGTGCATATCCAGCATCCCCCACTAGGTGACCGTGTGGGATGTCCCCATTGGCAAATCTCTGGTACAGCTGCGTCGGATGCCAGATGTGGGAATCATGATAGCTTCCAGGGCAGCCAGCACACACGTTCAGTATTATGCCCTGGGCATCGCACATGATCTGGCAGTTGATGGAGGGGAAGCCCTTGCAGTTGAAGTAGACCCTACCCTGCTCACTGGGTGGTGCTTTGATGCATATGTGAGTGCAGTCTATTGCACCCACTACCTCAGGGTATTCTGCTATTTGGTGGAAAAGAAGCATATTGCTGGCCAACGCCTCACAGGTGATGGGGAAATATACGTGCTCACCGACATGTGCTGACATGGCATCCAAGAACTGGTGGAGTACCTTGGATGCTGATGCCTGTGAAATCCCCATCATATCCCCAGTTGGCCTTTGGAAGGTATCTACAGCTAGTATTCTTAGGCCTACACATACCTTGGTGTCCACTGGGATGGGTTCCTCTCTGTTAGTTCAGTGTGCGAGGTGTGGTCATGTAGCCTTTGGTAGGTTACCCTGGGTCTGTACACTCTTCTCTGTCTCCTCACTGTGGGTTGGTCGGCAGCATTCACAACCTCACCACCCTCAGCCTCTTCCATAAGTTGTATGATAGCTATTGCAGCCCCTAACATTTTGCTGTTGTGAGTGTTAAAAGTTCCCCGCTTGTTTACACCGGTGGTGTAGAGTGTGAGAAAAAACAGAGGGCTGGGTGTTTGCATAGTTTATAGTAGTGTTCTGGGCTGGGCCATTGCTGCCTGTGTAATTGGCTGGTTCTGCTATGTTTCACCTGGCAGCTAAGCTAGTACTCCTTGATTACCTTCCTACTGCTGTTTTCCTTTCCCATTGCCCTTCTGTTTAAGCCTAGGTGCATGCAGCACCATCAGAGTACTCAAATGTGCACACTGTTGCTATTTCCTGGTTTAACTTCCTTTTTATTCCTGTAAAACCTGGTGCACGGCGTGCACACCCACTTACACTTTATCAAGAGTGCTAAGCAGGTTTAGACACACCCACTAGCTTAGCTGTGCTACGCTAGGAGCAAACCCAAGCCACAGGGCTCCAATCCACTTACAGTATGCCTGACACACCCACCTATGATGTCATCTACCTCCTAGTCTTGCACTCAGCTATTCATACTCTTACACTGTTGGGACCTGCCTCACATGCTGGGGAAAACTGGAATTCACTTCCTTCCCCTCATTTGCATAGGATTGCCTGCTAATTCATAGATACATATGTCACACTGAGCCTCCCCCCTTACCAACCACTATTCACTGTCCAGGTTGTCTTTTGCCTGCCATTGACTTGCATGGCAGAATACTGATTTTAGTTAGAATGCTTGTTTTAGGTTTATTTTCTTATTTTCCCACCAATCCCATTTGTGCGCCGCTGCCCTACGCTTAAACAGTCGAGATCAGTGGAAATAAAATAAACGTTTAATTTTTTTACTTTTTGTATTGTTCACAATGCCAATGACCTTATACTTGGCCATTGGCATGCTTCCTCAATGATATGCAGCCTTTATTTGGAGCTGTCATGTCTCTGTTTTCAATTTTGCAGAACTGTAGTTGGTTACTAACCGAGTACATTTCTGCAGATGACACTAGTCCTGCACGGCCTGATTGCGGCTTCCTGGATGGCAGATTTACCTCATTTGCATGGTTTTCACCTGCAAATGAGTTAATTTGCATACAGGGGCTGAGAACATGCAGGACTAGTGCAAGACGGGCACGTACGTGGATCGCTCAGCCGCCATATTGCCAACATTACCTCTTACACTAATCATGCACACCGTGCAAGGCTTGCAGAATCCGGGGGTGTATTATTTCATATATTACCTTCAAATTTTCTGAGTAAAGCTTCTGAATTTAGAACTGCATGTATTCTATAAAAATATCATCAGAGTGTGTGTGTATACATGTTGCTGTTCGGGATGCCTCTGCAGGTTGAACTGTATTTATTGTAGAAAAAAAATATCTTGTGTGCCTGTATGTGTATTTTGGGCGAGAGGGTTTGCATGTGTGTATGTGTGTGTAAGTCTGCTGGAGATGCTCACATGTCAGTAGCTCACGATACACTTGCTCAAAAAAAAAAAAAAAAAAAAAAACAAGTGCTGTAACCCCCATTAACTTAATCCCCTCTTCCTACATAACTCTCCTTCCAACAACATATCCTACATAGCTCTGCCAAAACCTAAACTCTAAATTTAAAATGCCCACCCAATTCCCAATCTGACTTTTTGCTCCCTTACCCTTATCCTCCTCTGTACACTCCCATAACCTAAAGACTATGATCACTCTTTAAATTTATAAATCCAACCCCCTACTAAATCTAAAGTCCCCAGTTGTTCACTAAACCTAAAAGTCCAATCCCCTATCTAAACTTAAATTCTTCATTCACTCCATAAATCTAAAACTCCCTTCATGCTCCCTAACCCTAAACCTCTCTTCCCATTTCCTAATCCTAAACTGCCTCTCCTGCTCTCTTATCCTAAAACCTCCATCTCACTCCTCTATCTCCACAGCTGCTTGCCCAAACTCATACTTAAGTTTGTGCTTGAACAGCACGCTAGCTGAATTGCAAAAGGCAATCAAGTCCCTAGCTTCAAGACAGTGGTTTCCCTAGCTTCAAGACAGTGGTTTTCAAATGTTTGGGACTTGAGCACCTATAGCACGTGTGTGTGAGTGTGTGTGTGTGTGTGTGTGTGTGTGTGTGTGTGTGTGTGTGTGTGTGTGTGTGTGTGTGTGTGTGTGTGTGTGTGTGTGTGTGTGTGTGTGTGTGTGTGTGTGTGTGTGTGTGTGTGTGTGTGTGTGTGTGTGTGTGTGTGTGTGTGTGTGCGTGTACATCTGGTTGTCTGTGCTTTTTATAATCAAAAGTGTTTACACAAGGCAAACTGTATCCATTGTTCACTACAGTGTAAAATACTAACAAGCAAGCCTAAACTCTTTGAACCAATCCCATGAATTAGCAATAGTCCTGTCTTGTCCACCTGTACATATCACATGGAAATAAATCATAGTGATGCAAGTTTTGATTTATGTATTCTTCTAAGTTCATCAATTATTTTATTCCATTATATTATGAATTGTGCCACTACTGATAAATCAACTTTTTGTGGAAAACCCTTAATGTTGGAACATACATCTTAGTTGAATAAAAAATTCTTCATCTCATTTGTTTGATTTCATTCTCCTCTGCTGTTTGCTATGGAGATCATATGGAAGTATATGCATGTCTCACAAGAATAGTATTGAAACTGGTATTGTGAAACTAACTCAGAACACGTTGCTTGTGTAGTAACATACAACTTGTTATAGTGACACAGATTTAACTGCTTCTTTAAATATTCTTTTTTTTCAAGCAGATGTTGGCAAATTCATGTAAGGTCTCCTAGCACAGCCTGAGTTTGAGATACCCATACACTGAACTACAAACCCAGTATAAATAACTCTAAGGTTGTGAAATCACACCTCATGTTAAAATTGTTGCTAGTAACCTCTGACTGAATGGTTCAGTGACCTGCATAACATTTTTATTCACAAATAAAAAACATTCTACCAATACTTTAGAATATGTGCATGGTCACATTTATCAAGGTACTTATTTGAGTCACATAGAGTCTTGAAATCAGCCACTGTTTTTGAGTCAAGTCTCTCTTCAAACAAACCAAAAGATTCATCAATAGTCCAAAATCTCAGATTTATACATTCATCACACTTGCAGTGAAGACTTTCTTTTAACCCCCGACCCCAAGAGGCATACTTTGTAGCATCAAAATGGATCATGGTATTCACATATGCTTTTCATATGTTCTTTCTATTAACATTATTTAGATTTCCTGGAGGTATTAGAAAATTTGCCCTATCCTTTTAACCCCTTTCCTCATCACTACACAAACCAGCTGCTTTTATTCTTCATTTATTTTATTTCCAGTCCAAACTATGTATCTTTTTTGTTTTAATTTCTCATAATTGCCCCAAACTTAATTTCTCATAATTGCCCCAAACCTATTTGCTCTAACAAGCTGGTGCTTATGAGTACCTACATTTCTGTTATTAAATATAGGGTGACAGCTAAACACATTCAGACAACGGCACTGAGCTACCATATAATTAGCCTACTGTTATTAGAATAATTTTCATAGAGATTATTTACTGCCTGCTTTCTCAGTCCTTTGGCACCATATGCAAAGATTACTAAATGATTTCCAGTCATTTTACCAAAGATGCCAAGTGAAGCAAATACTATGGTCTTCAGATGCTCCCCCCCCCCCCTTGCAGCTGTCACTTCACTGAAACTGTGTCTTGGTACCCACTTGATTATGAATGCATTTGAGATACAGGAAGGCATTGAGTTTAGTCATCTTTCTTCTTAGACCTGTAGTATTGAGTAGTGCCACCATGATGTTGTCTGAATTTGAGTTTGATCTTGCTATGTAGGAATGTCAAGTAGGGAGACTCTACTTAAAAAGACATTATGAAGGCATTAAATGGTTTAGCCAGTATTTGGAAGTTCTGGTATGAGAGGTTTAAGCCAGCTTTGGTGAAGCAGGAAGTTTTATCTATCACATCTTTACAAGTAGAGGCATACTAGATCCCCTTAGAATGATAGCAACTACTTAATTGTTAAGGCCAGTTGACTTATCTAGGCATCATTCCTGGTGATGACAAGATACTAATGAAGACCAGTGTCTTTTCTGTGTCTAGCACATGCATAGTGAGTTCCATTATGTCTTCCAGCAAATCTGTCTGCATTACGCCATTCACTCACACATGGCCATTACTAGGCTGCAGTCATTTGTCTGGTTTAAAAACCCTGTATGGCCCTTGTGACATCACTGATACTGGCACTGGTCAAACAGCTTACAGACACCCTATTCTTGTCATGTCTGGTTACTGTGAAGTCAGTGTGCTTAATCATAGAGTAAGATATGATTAAAACATTGCCCTGTGTGAAAGCGGACTCCGTGGACCTTGTGGGCATTCTGGTGACTATTTGGTGAGCAATCTGCATTATCTGTGAGTGGATAAGGAGTAGGTATTGTGGTATACTATCAGAGGGTTTGGCAAACTTTTCTTTGCAACCTCAACATAAGTTAGTAGTGCATTCTGATAGATATAGTGTTGTGTAAGTATTATGATTAGTGATACTGGGCTGATGCAAGTGATAGATATAAATATTTCATGAAATATGGAAACCAATCACAGGTTGTAGCATTAATTAGTAGAAGCAGTGAACAGCCTGTAAGCATAATGCAGTTTCTACACTGCCTAAGAGCAATTACCTAATGTGGTCACAGATGGTGTAAGATCAGACTGCTAGGCCATATTTCCAGAGGATGGAGGATAGGGCTTGTTATGGTACTCAGGGGTTGGTTTAAGACTATTATAGCAGATGCTGAAGATTTATGGATGAAATATTAAATATGATACTCTGAGGTTAGGTTAGATGGCTAATTTAGCAGTGCTTACTGAAAAGACTGAATTAGGTCTGCCAAGAATAATGAATAGTGGTGGCTCTCCTCTTTACTACCTGGCAACTAACGCTGATCTCACTTCAGCTAAGGACAGCTGGGAATCAATGACACTTTGCTACTTCAGTTAAAAGAAGCAAAACAGAAGCATGAATTCCAGGATGGTTCCTGCAAAGCACCTCATAGGCTTACCTGCAATAATCAGTACTATCCTGAATGTTCCTGGGGTCAGTGCAACTCTTACAGACTTCTCGTTAGATGCCCTGGATGGCATACACAGCGGATTGGCACAACAGAAAGCCAAGATTCACAAAGGTCCAAAATTAAAATATACTGCCACCAAAATGGCAACTAGACCAGTCAGAGAAATTCCATATGCATTGCCCAACCAGAGATAATCACAAAACCAATGTCCCTCTGCTCCATGTCTCAACAGAAGCAAAGTAGTAGCACTGAATCTAAGCTGGCTTCTAAGAAGCAGTTCTTAGGCAACCATTCAATCTCTTGGAAGGCTAGGAAAAATTACTAGTAATCCAGGAAAAAAGGCTAAAGAGTAAAAAATGTGAGAAAAGAAAGAATAAAAAGTAGTTGGTTGATGTGGAAAATCCAGAACTGGGGGGTTGGGAGCAACAAGGCATGTATTCAGGGGTAAATGAGGAGCAGGGAGCACATGGAACCATTTGCCTACTGTGCCATTTCATCTATATCTGGCCCTAATTACACTTTGGGCATGAAACATTTCCAGTTTTTGAGCATTAATACCGCATGCATTAGTTATTTGGCTCTGCTTAAATTTGCCTAACTAAACTGTATATTTTATGGTACAAACTCTTCTGATTTAGGTGTCTCTGGAGTGCAGACCAGCAATGACTTCCTAATCAGTGTGCATCATTTTATTCAAGCTACTAAGGAACAACTGCATTACTCAGAAATGCTGGCTCAGAATATCATAGAAACTAAAGTCAAATGATTTTATTCTTGTTTCTAGTTGTCATTTATTACTAAAAGACCCTTGGCATGGAGCCACCTGCTTGGATCCTAAGAAAATATGCTTCTTTGCAAATTATTGTTGAACCAGCATCCAACCTGTACATTCAGTACTCATACTCAGAATCACTTCAAAATGTTAGTTTTCATTTAATCTTTATATAACATTCATAATTCCTGTAATGCTTGCTTACATTGACTAACATTTTACAATTACTTACACTCTAAAGTCTGTAAAAATAATGACAACATCTTTACAAAATGTGTTGCACTGTATGATGAGGAAAGCGATAGTGTGCCACTTTTTAAATACTTTACTATAAGCATGGTTTAATCATTATTAACTGTGTGTTATGATTCATTAATTACTTGAAACTTCAGTTAAAGAAAAAAACTTTTGAGTAACAACAAGAATTTCACAAAATGTGTGAAATGGGGTGAAAAGGTTCCCATTCAGCTTGATGAGACTATGAAAGGAGGTGAAAATGTTCCAAGTCAGCTTAATGGAGCAGTGGAGACAGGAGTTCATGCCGCATATCTGAGACTGAGAGATTTCCTTTCTGTAAATGCATCACACTGAGTGGATTATAATTTCAATGTATGAGAAGTGGGATATGGTGTTGTTGGAGGTGAGGCGTGTTTTGAATTTACTAAAGAATTTTTAGCTCTTATTGAGAAAAACACAAGAGTGAAAGGTTTAGTGCAGTTTTCTCATATTGCTTCATTTTTTTCATATTGCTTCTTGTTATTTTAAGACTGAGCTGAATGAGTTTTATGAAAGGCTCAATGGTCTAGTTGAGATATATGCCAAGGATAATTAAGATGTTTTGTTACATGGGTGCTGGGATATGTTTTTGAGGACAGTACTGCAGAAGACACTACCAAGGCATATGTATACCTGATTGCAGCTGGTTATTACAGGCATGTGTAACTTTTTATTTTTGAGAGCTTGTCAAACTAAGAAGGTTGGCATGATGGTTAAGGTGTCTACCTTACAAACACAAATGAAGCACAAGAAGTGTTCTGTAAACCAATGAACAAACAGCAAGATCAGAACACTTAGGTCCTCAGTGTCATGAGACGCCAAACTCCAAAAGTGAGCCACAGCAAAAATGAGTAAACTCTCCTCAAAACTATGTAAAATACACTGTTTTTATTATAACAAAAATCTAACTGGTTAAGCGCTTTCACTCGCATCAAAGCAAGCTTCATCAGAACACATTACAAAAAACTGTTGGCGTTTAAATAACCTTATTGGCGCCAAAAGCACTACATTTAAAAGAACATACACCCTACCCTGGTAAAAAAAGCCTTACTAAAAATGCCCTTGTGAACCACAATGCATACATGTTATATCTGATAATCATGGCATATTGAATACATATAAACTCTATATATGTAACATGCTAATATACTATATAAAAATATACTCAATGCTTTGCTGTGCAAAATGTTCAATAAAATACCTAAATTGTGATATGAAGCACATCAACTAAATACTAGTCAAGCTGATTAAGAAAATCAAGCCATGTTCAGAAGGGGCTTGATAGTTATAACATCATTTAAGCCTGGTATTGTGGAGGCATCAGTATAAAGTTGCCACCAAATTTCTTTATATGATAGCATTCCTTTAAAATCACCCCCCCCCCGGGGTCCATTTGTACACTTTCCAAAATGGCAAATTTGAAATTATGTCTATCCCCACACTGATTAATATGCCTTTATAAAGCATTTTTGTCATCCTTGGTTCTAATACTATACAAATATGCGTAAATACGCTTATTAAATTTCCTTTCTGTCTTTCCAATGTAAAATCCTGGAAAACCATACATTTGGCTAAATATATAACCATTTTAGTGTTACAGTTACCTTGTTGGAATCTAATATTCATCCTGTTCACATTTTCTAACGTAATCCTACTTTCCTGTAAAATGGCATGACATTGCTTGCAACTTCCACATTTTTTAGTAAACATGTTATTAGGAACGTTGAGCAACTATCCTCTCTTGAGGTAGCTCTTAATATTACGTCCCATTTTGTTGACAAACAAGGGTCTAGTCCCCAAAATATTAACAATATCCTGGTCTACAGAAATGATATTCCAGTTGTTGACCATAATTTTCTTTACTTTTCCAAATTGCGGACCAAATTCCAGAACACAAGCAAGCACTGGCTACTACTTAATCCCAAAAAAAAAAACAAAATGCTCTTATTCTCACCAACCTAAAAGTCTGCTCCCTTCTCCTTTACCATAAATGCAAAAGATGGGACAGTTATCTCCCCCGACCCCCATACAAAATTACTGGGCATCATTTTTGACAATAACTTAAAATTTGACCTACATGTGAGTCATACAATCAAGAACATCAGTAAAACACTTGGGTCACTCTATAGAATTAAGGCCTTCCTTACCCAACCAGCTAAGATGGCTATTACTTGCTCCCACCTTATTTCAACACTTTAAATGCCTCCCCCCTTCTCTACAATCTAAACAAATCTGAACTTAATAGACTCTCAACCTGTTATAATCACATTGCCAGGTTCGCCACAGGCCTACCATTTAGAATCCACCACTGCATCAACCTCAAACAGCTTGGGTGGCTGGAACTTCCCAATCTAATCCAATATAATCTGCTGATCATAGCTAACAAAATCCTCTATAACCCAGATAATACACCAGCCCTCAAACATATTATCCTCCCTCATAACAATCCAAGACTACTCTGATCCTCAGATAAACTACAATTCAGATGGTTAAAATTAACAATGCAGCTAGGCATGCCCTCCTCGTAAACTCAGCAGGTAGAGCCTGGAACGTACTTCCAGCTGATATTACTTTGCTCTCCTACCTTGCCCAATTTAAAGCTAAAAATCAAACAACATCTGGCATTAAACTGGCTATGCCACTGCAACAAGCCTGGCTAAATGCTCAGTATGATGATGATTTATCCATTTAACTAGCTACTTTTAAATTCCTCCAGACTACAATCAGGGGTAATTTTTATCATGTAATCCTGTATTTTCATGTTTATCTTTGTATTTGTTAGAACTACCATATCTGTAGTTATGTCTTATCAGTCATTTAATGTAATTGTATTCGTTGGAGCTTATCTCCCAGGGCCTTCACTGAAAATGGACATCGATCCAGTCGGACTATCCCGGTCAATAAATGTAAAATAAATAAATAAAATAAAATAAAAATAATTAGCAGGATATTTGGGATGTATGGAGCCATACTGGGAGGGTAAAGTGGGGATTCCCTGCCTGAAAATTGTATGTTTTACTTATAGGTTCATAGGTATGTAATAGCCAACAACCACAAGAGCCTTGTTAAACCTAGCCATGCATCCCAAATCTCTGACAAGTTCTGGTACACTACATAAGTATAAGCGGAGGCTTGGGAAATGAAGGATTTACAAGCAGGGATCTGGAGGATGAACCATTTACAGTCTCCCTGTGTCCATTAAAAAGACAGGTGGCAAACCAGGGATGAATTTCCTGTTCCTCATCCAATTGTCCATATTACACTTGAATTGTGTTAGGGAAGAACTCTGCTTCACATGGATGTTGAGTCTGCTCCAGAGAAGGGGTAGTCTCTGGGAATGTATGCCTCATTGTACAGCATGCCCTATTTATATCACAGGCAAGGTTTAAGTCTTTAGAACAGGTAATTTTGGTGCTGTTTGTTTTGCAAATATGCAGGATGTCTATCAGGGTGGGGTCAGCAATGCCTTGTATGCCAGGCATAGATCTCCTCTCAACAGCCTGTAGGAAAAAGAATATAGAGATGGGGCCTTGAGCTAGTCTACAAAAATATGGTACTTACACCCTGTATTCTTTTAGGAAGGAACCTGTGTGGATGTTCCAGCTGTTGGATATGCCTGGTTAGGTATATACTGAAGGAGACATTGTACTCAGTGATAGGTCTGATGAAAGCCAAACACAGCGGAAAAGTGACCTCCTTGGACCTAGATGACATACCTTTGTTTTTAAGTTGCACAACATAGAATGATTCCTCACTACTGTAGACGCATGATGGTCAAAGGTTAGATTACTGTTTGTGTGTCTATAAGCCCCTGACTACTGGGTGAACTCTTAGGGTGCGTTGTCAATATAATAGTTACTGGGGTGGATGACTTCCTGAAAGATACAGTTATGCATTTCTTGTTTCATAGGTTCATAGGTGTGTACTAGGCTAATGGCCCTGGAGACTTTACAAGCCTAGCCCCAAAAAATTGCCCAGGCACTGTGCCACCTGATGTTAGTTCACTGTGCCCCTATCCAATAGGGCAACTGGAATGATCCCTGGAGTGAACTCCTGTTACCCATCCACTCATCAAGATTTCCTCTTGAAGAGGGCCAATGAGGTGTTCTGCTTGACATGAATGGGAAACTTATTCCAGAGTATGGGCAGTCTTTGGGAGATGAACCTGTCCCTCCAGCATGTTCTGTTAATTGTGGTAATGGGGTTGTGATCTCTGGAGCGTGTGGTGCAGGGGGACTGAGATTTCTTTAGGTGTAGTGTTTCAAGTAGGGCTGAGTCAGACATGGCTTTGTAAGTCAAGCAGAGATCACCTCTAAGTAGAGGATAAGAGACTGAGAACAGCTGAAGTTTCTTGAGTCTGTTCATGTAGGACATGTGTTTAAGAGGCTTAGGATCCTTTTTGTGAAGTACTTTTGTGGCTTCTCCAGCTGTTGTAGGTGTCTGGTTGGGTACATGCTAAACAGGGCATTATATTCAATGATTAGTCTAATGAGAAGTGAGTAGAGAGGGATGATGACCTCTTTCTTCCTGGATGCGAAACCTTTGGTTATAAGATGTGCCACGTAGAAGGACTTTCTGTCCACAGTGGCAATATGGTGGTCAAAGGTGAGGTGGCTGTTGATCTGGGTGCCAGGATCTCTTATGACCCCTTCAGAGTTCAGTGGGCTCCCATCAACGTGGTAATTTGTGGGAACTGAGTTTTTTATAAAGGGGATGATAACGCATTTTTTGGCATTAACCTTCAGGCCATGGTTCCAACACCAGTCATTGGTCTCAGAGAGGCCCTTTTGTAGGATGTCTGCATCACTTGGAGAGTTGATAATGACTCCTAGCTTGCAGTCATCAGTAAACTTGCTCAGCCAAAGTTCTTCTGTGTTGGCCTGGACTTCTGAGAAGTAGATGCCAAACAGGAGAGGGCCCAGGACTGAGCCCTGTGGGACTCCATTCATGACTGGTCGACAGTCTGACTTGGAATCCACAACATTCACTCTGTGGGTCCTGTCTTTGAGCCAATTTGCTACCCACCTAGTGATGTAAGGATTGATGACTAGTTTGGTGAGTTTATCAATGATAACTGAGTGGGGAATGGTATCAAAGCCCTTGGCCAGGTCGAGGCGGGCTGTATGCACTGCATTACCCTTATCCACACCCCTGGTGACTGCCTCGAAGAAGTCAACTAGGTTCAGCAGGCAGGATCTCCCCTTGACAAAGCCAAACTGTGTGGGGTCAGGAGTTTGGAGATTGCCTATATTTTTGTTATGCAGGTCCATGGTGATGCCCTCCATAGCTTTGCATACCATACTCATCAGGCTAATGGAGAGATAGTTCTCAGGGTCTGTATTTCCTCCCTCTTTATGGAGCGGGATAACTGTACTAGTTCGCCATTCATTAGGGACATAGCCTGACGTAAGGCTGTGATTGAACAGGGCACACAGATGTAGTTCCAGTTCGTTTTGTAGCTCATGTAGGACACAGCCAGGGATATTATCAGGTCTCATGGACGCTGTATTCTTGGCTTTGGACAATGCAGTTTTTACGTGTGCAGCAGAAATGGTGGGTACCAGGCTTTCTTCTGGCATTGTGATAGATCCCGGGGGGGGGGGGGGTTGGCACTGAATCTGTCAGCCAGTGTGTTGGTTATATCTGTTGGCTGAGTATAGGAGGTGCCATTGTGGAATAACTCAGAGCAAATCTGGGTATTGCCTTTGAGGTTTTTGATATAACTATAGAAGGCTTTGCGGTCATTTTTGGTGTCAGACATAATTCTACCTTCATAGCTGGCTTTAGAGGATTTGATAAGGGATCTCAGCTTTTTGTTGAGACTGATAAGGGAGGTTTTCCAATCTTGTGACTTCATTTCTTTCTGCAGCAGTTTCTTCCTTCTGTTGTAGAGTTTATTGATGGCTGGGTACCACCAGATTGACTTCCTTTTTTTTTTTTTGGAGGAGAGTGTCTTAGTTCTATCTGGTATGGCAAGGTCCATGCATTTATGTACATGCTCGTACAGTGCATTGGTGTATGATTCAGCAGTCATACAGCTATTTTCCATTGGTATGGGTGCCAAGAAGTTAGCCGCCTCTGGTTTTAGGAGCACAAAGTCGGTTTTAGAGAAGTTTTTCAGGGTGGTCACCTTAGCAGGGGGTGTAGGCGAGATGGAGATTTCCATGGTGATCAGTATGTGGTCAGATTTAACCAGGGAGGAATTGACTATATGTGTGAAGCAATGGTCTCCCATGTTGGTGATAACCAGGTTGAGGATGTTGCTTCCTCTAATGGGGGTCAGAATGAGCTGGTCCAGGGCATTGGAATTGATAAATTCCAGAAAGCATTGGGCCTGTACATTGGTACTTGAATAGTTTTCCCAATTGATGGAAGGGTAGTTGAAGTCACCTGATATGAGAGTACTGGGTTGGACCTTGATGGATTCCAGGGTGTTTAGGAACTTGTAGTGAGAGTTTAGGGACATGATTGGGGTTCTGTAGCAGGCTATGGCTTGTATCGCTATCTTACCCAGTGTTAGTTCTACCTGAAGTAGCATTGTGCTAGGCTACCAGTCTAGAGGTGTGCATATCTTTTAAGAATATGGAGACACCACCACCTTTGGAGCTTCTGGACATATTCCAGGGCCAAAAGGTATGGAATGAGTTGTACCCTGGGAGCGCAGGGGTGCTTTCTGCCTCTTTAAACCAGGTCTCCATTACAGCTCAGGTGTCGACATTCTCCATTTTGAGGACAGCTTTGAGCAAGTGCATCGTGAGATTTAGACTTCCAGCATTGAGCAGCATGACCTTCAGATTGCATTTGTTTGTATCTGTTATGGTGGAATTTTGGTCTTTGGAACACTGCCTAAAAAAGGCAAGAGCCTTAGCCAGTACCCGGAATCCCAGGGTTGACAAATGCAGGCCATCTTTGGCAAAGCATCGAGGTCTGACGATCATGTTGTCCCAGGCAGACAGATACTGGATCCCCTTAGAATGACATCAGAAACTTAGCCAATTGTTGAAGTCAATCATTTTCTGCTGATACTGTGGTATCATTCTGGGTGATGGTAGAATACTGCTCAGGGCTAGGGTCATCCCTGTCTGGGTCACATAATCCGAGAGTTCCATCACATCTCTTTTCATGTAGTCCAGGGAGGTACGTCTCAGGGCATTCACACCTACGTGGACAATGACTGAGTCATATTTGTACTTGTTGTGGAGTGACCTGAGTGCATGTGTTATGTGGAGGATCCTGGCACCTGATAGACAACTGACTGTCACCTTCTCCTTGTTCAACCTAGTGAGTGGGACATCAGTGTGCCTCACAATTGAGTCTCCTGTGATTAGTACATTGGACAAAGTGTTTTGCCTTAAGGGCTTGGGTTGAGGGGCACACTGTGGTGGTGAGCTATGTGTTCTGGGGTTGGTGCTGTGTTATGGTGGTCGAGTGCATTTCTGTCTCCGGGCTCTCTGTTGTTTGGGTAAATTTTTATTGAGAGCCTCCACAAAGGTGGGTGTATGGTTTGTATTTCTATGTGTGAGTTGTGATGGTTGGTGTTTTGGAGGGCTGTGTGTTCTATGTAGTGAGTTGCAGGTGTTGACCTTCTCCTCTTGACCAGCTAGTCCGGTCTTGGTTGGAGCATGCACTGCTTCCAGTTTGATGATACAAGTGCATCTTTCACATGTATGAGTGTTGGGAGGTAAGAGTCATGAGTAAGTAAAGGGATCTGTATTTTACTGAAACTTAACACATGTGCTGCTAATTGGACAATGATAGAGAAGTATATTCCTGTGTAAACTTGAAGAGACATGGCATGAGATGGTTTTGCTCATTTTTGATCCAAGCTTCCTGTTGAATTAATTTCAACAGCGGTCTAATGGATCAATTTCTGTGTTAACAACTTTGAATGGCACATTGCCTTACAATGTGATGTTTCTCATGTATAGTTTATGTTCACAAATTTGTTTTTTGGTTAAAGCCAGACAATCTGAACTATTTGATCAAGGAGACAAATTTGTTTATTTAAGCAATATCTCAAAGAAGCACCACATTAACTTTTCTCATAGGTTTGGGTGTGGTATCGTTGACTGGCAGTCTCAAGTCACATATACATGCAAAAGTACTTTTGAACTATGTCTGTACTACACCATACACTAATAATGTTCAATACACTGCTGTCATAACAAAGAGATGAGGTACCGTGCAATCTTAAAAAAGGAATATCCTCATAATATCAGTCATACAAAATTCAGAAAAAACAAGTGGGGGGTTAAGGAGGAAGCTGCCCTACAGACGCTTCCCTTGTACTATGGTAAACTTCAGCACAGTACTGATTTTGAATGATTTCCATAAACACAGATGCCCTATGTTAAATTAAAAAATACTAGTAATGTTAACACATGACTTTATTTACTCATCTATGTGAATAATCAGATAAGAGGCACACAGTGACAGCTTTCACTAGTAACGGAAGATTGGTGAAATATTAATATTAAGCTGTAAAGTTACACTGTGGGCTAATTATCAGTTTTACCTTATTTTAATTTCTCCAAATCTTTTGGGTCCATGTCTAATGCCATGATGGGAATGTACCCCATTCCTAAGTCAAAGTACGATTAAAGTTCATGAAATTACTATTGTTTCAATCTTTGATGTCAGCCAAAAGTGCTCTTCGGAGCACCCGTAATGTGCCCAGTAATGACTCCGCCTGCTATTTGTATGGAGTTACATGTATCAGTAACATATCTAAGTATGACTGTAAATTCTTTTTTATAAGACCCGTTGCTCCTACTACTACTGGAACTGTCTGGGAATCTTTCTTCAACATTGCTCTTGTTTCTGTCTGCAGATCCTGATGTTTTATGACTTTGTGTCTCTCTGTACGCAAAAGACTGTAGTCACTGGGTGTGGCGATTTCAATGATCAATGTTACTCTTGTCTTCTTTTCTTGAACTACTATATCCGGTTTTCTAGCATCTATCTTTTGAACTGTTGGTAATGGGTGGTCCCAAGTGATATAAACTTCAACATTTTCTATAATGCTTTGTGGCTCATGTTTCTAGTATTCTTCAACACTTCAATACCACAATGTTTGCACAGTCCCCAGTGCAATAATCTTACCACATTATTATGCCTTTCGGTATACAGTCCTTCTGCCATTAGTATGTCGCAACCTGCAACAAGGTGTGCAACTGTTTCCAATTCAGTTTTACAAAACCTACATTTGTCTGTTTCTCCAACATGTTCAATGAACTTTGTAAACCAATGTGTACGTAGCCCCTATCTTTGGCTGCCAATATTAGCCTTTCATCTCTTGGTTTGAATTCACCTATCCTTAACCATTCCTGTGTTCGTTCCTGATCAACATGATGTTCTTCCAGAAGTTTTCTATACTTGCAACTATATTTATGCTTTTTCCACATTTCTTGTCTTCTCATCTGGTCCTTCACCTTATATTCTTTCTTTTGTTTTTTGGCACATTCAGTTGCTGCCTGATATTTATCCACTTCTGGTTTGACTTCCATTCCTGCTTGACGCTGATATGCTTCTGCTAAATTAAGCAGAGAAGTCATCTTAGATTTATTCTCTTCATGTTTCAAAAATTTCACTACGTTTGGGTCTTGTGAGGTCAGTAGATATGTGTTGAGTCCCACGATTGCAGATCTATACATATAACCAATTTCAAGGAGGCCCATCTCTCCTTCAGAATGAGGAATACATAATCTTGGTATGCACTTCTTCTTTCGGCTTTTCTCGGTTAGGGTTCGCCACAGAGGAACTCTGGTCCGCTAATGATTGGCAGTGGATTTTTACGGTGCCAAGTTGCTAGCCTGATGCCCAACCTTCAAAGAAGGCACATCCATGCACGCACGCAACTACCTGCATGTCTTTATACGTCACTCGACCACGGGGAGGATATCTGAAAAAGTTTTGACAACTTGCAGTTGTGCTTTCAGTTCCTCATCTGATGAACTATGCAATTTTAAATCATCGACAGAGAAAGGATGAGAAGTCTTTACATTTTGTCATTTTCTAGAGCCAAATTACAGCCACAACCTAAGCTGTTAAGTAGACAGCTTAATGGGTTAAGGGCAAGGCAGAATAGCAGCAGTGACAGTCTCCCTGGAATATCCCCCTTTGAATTTTTATCCCTGGGATAATAATTTGTCCTTTATCATGGCTTAATTGAAAAGTGGTCTGCACTGTTTAATGGTCACTGTAATGTAGTCATAATCAGTGTAGGGCGTATCTATTTTTAAGCACTCTTTTATCCATTAATGTGGGATACTATCAAATGCTTTTTTGTAGTCAATCCATACCATACTTAGTGTTATATTAAACTGATGGTATTGAAAATATGTACATTTACTGATGAGGGCATACGTCTCAACCTCTAAAATCAAGAAATCTGGACAAAGCCATATAAATTGGGGGGAGGGGCAAAGGTCCAAAAATAGGGACAATTTTTAAATATTGGACTTGCAAACATAGAAGTTGATAGAATAACAGATTTTGCATTAGCATGAATTTTCTGGAGTATGAAGTCTGTAACTCAAACATCTATCATTATTTTCTGACTTCAATCCTTAGTGATTTACCAGTGATTTGCCAGAAATCCAAAATGTTATGAGAAGAAGCCCAAAAATATGAGGCAAAAAAATCTGGACATTATGCAAAATTCTGTACAGCAGAGAGGTATGGTTGAGGGGGTTACTCACCCTTATATGTGTACATTCAAGTGCCTGTAAGTGGGGTATATCACTATATTAACTCTTCCCTCCACTTAGTTCCTAGTAAAGGTCTGTATTTTTAATATTGACCTGTTCTCTTGATGTTGCTGGCATTCAGAGAGGTGCTGAAATGTCAGTCTTGTCAAGTATGCATGAGATGGGCAGGGCAGTGGTGGGATTTGTTCCTGTGCACCTGATGTGGTACTTCTTTGAGATATACCCTTATTTATTGATTGCTTTATTTTATATGAGGAAGCCAGCTCCCCAGTACCTAATGTAATGGGCTTTGCACCCGTGAACCTAACCAGTATAAATAATTGTGAGGTTGTGCACACTCCTATGTTATGTAAAAATTGTTGATTATAACCTATTCAGCTGAATGGTTCACTGAAAGTCATAACCTTTTGTGTTTCAAAAGCACAAAAGTCTGTCCATCCTTGAGAATGTTGAGGATTACAGTTATCAAGGTCCTTATTCAGGTATGATACTGTTAATTTAGGGTGTCCATTTTAAAGTAGTTATTAGGCATTATGCGGATTTTCAGTAAATTCACTATAGTACATTTAGGTAGAATCAGGCCTGAAATATGGAGTCAGACATCTATGCATTCAGTTTCAGAGAAAGACAGGTTATTAGAAAGGAAAGATAAGCATGTAATGTGCAGAAAATACAGAAATACAGAATGTTCTTTTCTCAAGGATAAGATACAATCTTGCCAGCTACAGAATGTTTCTTAATGGAATGTTAAATAAAGCACATACAAGACAAGGCCTGAGAACCAAGGCTAAGAAGGCATGTAAAGCATTACAGAGTTTTGGTATTATTAAAATATACTTCAGATACAGTTGGGGAAGTCAGTCAGTTAGTTTGACCTGATATACAGAAAAGATTAAGCTACAATATAGGCACTCGAGCCTGAGTACAGAATACGGGTCAAATAAAGACTGTTTTCATTTACATCATTCAGGACAATCAGAAGATATGTGCAGACACTTTGTATATATTTAGCAGCAATGTTATTAATGACGACAGTATTTGGATTTTGTAAACAACTAATAAAGCCTTATTAAATGAACTACAGTGTTTGGAGAATTCATTCTGAAAAGTGCACAAAACTTGGCCCATAAAGGAGAGACTGGCACCTGTTCAGCACGAGTTTGGATAATTAACAGATAGAGACTTTTGTTTCATTCTCATTTCTGCTGTTTCCAGTTAATTCCAGTATACTACAGTCTTATCAATTCTTACAGATATGTTATTAAATTCTGACACTGCTTTGTCTCAATGCCTCTTTTCAGACAAATAATGAGATTTGTAAGTAGTCCAAGATCCATAAATCATATACCAGCCATCTTCGTGTTGAATTAGTGCTTCCTTATAACCCTCACACCACAAGATGCATGCCTTGTATCTTCAGACTGACCCGTTGTTTGCATAAATCTTCATATGTTGCCTGTTTCCATTATTTATATTTCCTCAAAGTATTAAAAATATGCCCTACCAACCTCAACCTCTTTCTTCAGCACTATACATATTAATTGCTTTTTAGTCTGCTTTCAATTCGGTTTCTGATAGAAACTATCTGTGATATTTTTCCTGTATCAGAACTACCTACTACCTGTCAATGATATTAAGTAGATGTCTGCTGAAGTGCACACATTTGAAGGAGGTGGTGTTTGCAAACTGTTTTTTATCTGTATATATATCTATATATATATATATATATATATATATATATATATATATATATCTATATATATATATATATATATATATATATATATATATATTATATATATATATTATATATATATATAGTTAGGGATTAAACATTTCACATTTTCTCTGGCCAAATCTTCTGCCTGTATATTTCATTATTCCACTTACTGTCTTTGCTTGTTTAGGACAGCCATCACTCACTTTTAGAGCACCAGATAATTTTATGCCTATGTCCATTTTATCTGATGTTGTCCATCACCAAACAGCTGTGTAATAATACACTGAATTTTTCTTTGCAGAAAACATTGTTGCATTTTTAGTTTTTACAGGGACATTGGAGGGATTATAAACTGTAAAAACAATGCAGCAGTTGCAGCTGAGTGGTGAAACCAGTGATCAGATCATTCCTGTACTAGGGTTTTATGCCATGGCGACTTCTTGTTTTGGGTTGAATTTTTACTTGAAAATATCTGGATTGTAATTTTTGGTAAAACGCCTTAATTGCACTTTTGAAAGTAATTAGAAGTCCTTACTTGTCCGTTTTTATCTAAACAATCAGTTTGTAATAGTTATGCTGAGTTTATTAACATGCGCCTACTTATAGTGATGGTGATGTAAGTTAGCAAGTGTTTTATGCCCCATTTGGTTTTAACTCTTTTTGTCTTATTATTTAATAGAATGTTTTAGTCGTGGGGAGGCAATAAGGAAGAATGGATCTGCCATATTACATAGCAGACTATATTTATTCAAAACAGTGTACTTATCACAGCTGAGCAGTGAAATTCAATGACAAGTGCTTAAGATCCCTGGCATCCATGATCCATGAACGTCTCTTTGGCAAATGGGACTTCAGTTTAACATATCATCTGAAGTGTGGCAGATTCAGGAGTGTGTAACTCTCTTCTGCTGTACAGCAGTGCCATTAATGGGAAATTAACCCAAGTACCTTAGGGAGTGAACAACCTTTACATGGTGAATGTTCTTGGAGAGCATACGGGGAGGGGGGGTGGTAAAGTGAAAGTGATGATACCTTTGACTTGTGTGCAAAATATAGGATTTTTCCCAGCACAGAAGGAAGAATCCAAAGAATGAGGGCATGGGTACAAGTGACTAACATGATGTTGCTTCATGTAGCATATCTAGACACTCACAGCAGTACACATGCAGAATTGTGTGATTTAAGAGGTCTCAAAGTACAGCTGTTTCTCTTTGACAAGTATGACTTAATCTGATTGGAGCAGAGTGCCAGAATGCCACACCAATATGTAATTCACTTTATTGGAGTAATACTTGCAGATCTCTTGAAGGTTTCTCTGTGGTAGACACCCTAGAAATGTAAAGGGTATGCACAGTTTGGGCTGAAAACTGTTGATTGGCATGGGACAGTGTGGGGTATCTTTTTCATCATGTCAAAACAAGGAGAAATGGCTTATAAATAGATGCATATTGGTCTAGATAGCTACTGGGCATAGCCTAAAAAAAATCAGTGCTAGACACAGCTTACAAGCTGAATAATTATTTTGTAGCAGAGAGCGCCAATCAAAAAGAAGAAAAGCTTGATGTAGTATGATCAGGAATAGTATGCACATTAGAGTATAGCTGCACTGTTTCAAGTACGTTTATTGTTTATTTATGTACTTATTGACATTTGATTAAAGAATATAACATTGTAGAATCTCAATAGTACAGTCAAATGGAGGTACCCTTGTGTTTAACAGCCCCTATAACCAAGTGAGAACATAACCCTTGTACTGAAAAGAGAATTTGTGATCTAGAGGTAATGACAGGTAGCACAGTATTAATAAGAGGTTATATTGCCGTACTGACCAGCATTATTTTACAGAAAAGATCTCCAGTATGTGCTACTCATCTTCAGTAATGTCAATAACATAGTGTTATTACGTCACACTTTATGCAGTACAGCCATACCTCTCAAACCTCTTAGATCAAATAATCTGGACAAAGCCATAAATAATGGAGGGACAAAGGTCCAAAATTAGAGACGATTTTTAAATATTGCTCTTACAAACTTGGGAAGTTTATAGAATAACAAGTTTTGCATTAGCATGAATTTTCTAAAGGGTATGAAGTCTAAAACTCAAATGTCTGTCATTATTTTCTATCTCCAATCATTAATGACTTGCCAATAATTTGCTCGAAAAGCAAAATTTTATGAAAAACAGACCAAATATATGCGACAAAATTCTGGACATTCTGCAGAAATCTGTATGGTTGAGAAGTATGAGTACAGCCACTGCTTGTGCAGCTGTGCCCTGTGAAAAAAACATCAAAAATGCCTGATGTCTGAGAATTTTAGGATAAAAATGTTTCCTACATTTCCATCCATACATGCATAAAACCATTATTGTGTCTTTGAAACAGTGAAATATTATATGAAACAATATAAATAAATCAAATTCTAAAAACAAAATGAGCTTTTATTTTGGCAATAAATTGATGTCCAGTCCTTTGCACTGGTTATAGACACGATTTGTCCTACACAATCTCACATTTCCCTAAACAGTTCCACTTTAGGCACTTGGAGATGTGGCAGCCCTGTAGTCATACTATATATAATCATGCAAAAGCAGTATATGAAGTCAGGAGATGACACACATACAAGGAAAATATTTATCTTGTGTTGATTTGCCATGAAGGACAAGTAATTAGAGAGTATGAGGTAGTGAACAGGGTAGGATACTAGTTGTATCACTGCTTTGATGTTGCCACCATGTGTGTAAGCTGGAATGGCAACAACAGTTAGAAAAGTGTCATGTAGGACTAAGGAGTGTTAGACAAGGAATCAGTCACTCATCAGGCAATACAGACAGAATGATGACAAAAAAACACTGTATCATTTCAGTTACTTGTCTACAGACAACAGTGGAATCAGATACAAATGCATACAGCTGTAAGGTAAAAATAGAAAGAAAACTGTTTAAGAACATATCATACAATGCAGACAGTAAGTCACCAACATGTGGCATGTATAGCAGGAAATGTGTGATGACAGCACAAAATAAAATATGAAATTAAAGGAATGGATGAGTTTGTGTGGGTACCTCTTAACTGTCCAGATTTTTGCAGGATGCCCAGATTTCCATCTGATATATTTAGTCTGTTCCTCATAAAATGTGTGGTCTTCTTCCAAATCACTGAAGATCAATGTCACTAAGTAATGACATGCATTTGAGCTCAGACTTCTAATCCTTAAAATGGTTGCTAACACAAATTGTTTTATTCTAGCAGCTTTCTGAGTTTATATGAAGACTGTGTCTACTAATGCTTGTACCTTGTATCAGAAATGTGCTTTTTAACAGAGCTAGTAGCAGGTCAGAAAACCATCACAGCTGCCTAGTATTCAGGGATTAAAAACAATGGGACATGAAAAAAAAGACAAGACTGTTTCTACTACTGTTTGAAACTTGCATCATTCAGATGCTTTCTACACAAGCTAGGGCATTTGTGTCGTAAAATCATTGCACTTGGCTAGCATTCAGAAATCAGCACAAAATAAAATATTAAATGAAATTACAGAAAACTCTGTTTACCATTGTTTTATCTTTGTACTGCTCATATGCGGTGGTGGTGCTGCGGTGGCATTGTCGCCTCACAGTAAGATGTTGTCCTGTTCGATTCTCAGCTACAGCGTCTTCTGTGTGGAGACATGCGTGAATGGGCGTACCTTCGTTGAAGGTTGTGCATCGGGGCTGGCAACTCGGCACGCAAAAATCTACTGCCAATCATTAGCGGACCAGAGTTCCGCTGTGGCGACCCCTAACCGGGAAAAGCCGAAAGACACAACAACAACTGCTCATATGATTTCCTGCAGGGTATAAACAAGTGAGGTCATAACATTCTTCAAAAGCTACTTTTCTCTGAGGATAAAAAGCACAGTTGAAACTAACGAATGACTCAGTGAGAGCTGTTTATTTATTTATTTATTTATTTATTTGCAGTTGGTTTACCAGGATAGTCCATTAGGCCAAAATGAACCCTTTTTCAATGGAGTCCTGGGGAGAAAAGCTCCAGACAATATAGATTACAGTAGGTATTAGACATACTTAAACATTATAAAAAAATCTCAAGTAGACAAATACAAATGCAATGCACAACAATTACAATTAATTTAACAGTGTTAAAACTGATAGCAGATTAAAAGGGATTATACATAAATTCAAAATTCTACTAAAGTTATTTCATAAAGAGAGTTCTCCATATGAGAGGTAGAGTGCAGAGTATTCTTACATATTCTATAGTAATAACAGGAATGTGAGAGTTATGGATAATGAGAGAGAGAAATCAAGGGTGCAAGCATGAGTAGGAGGAAATGGGGATGTTCAATGTAGTTAAGTAGGGTGGGAGCAAAAGCATTCCCACTGGGAAAGTAGATGTTAGTACAACTGCAATTTGAGATGGAATCTGGCTAACACCTCTGAAGCTTCCTGTAAGCACCCTCCCCAAATCCACGCAGCCAAAGTTGGGACATGTTCAGCTAGCCAGAGTGAAAATGTAAAGACCAGAATAAAAACAAAAAAGTCCCTGGGATTGTCCCTTTAAGCCCTGTCACTGCACTGATTTTACAGTGGTGCAGTGGTTAGCATTGTTGCCTCACAGCAGGAGATTCTCCGGTTAGATCTTTGAATGGGGTGCCTTCTGTGTGGAGTCTGCATGTCATGTCCTCCTTGTGGTCACGTGGGTTTCCTCTGGGTGCACCAGTTTCCTACCACATCGTAAAGACATGCTGTAGGTTGACTGAACACCCTAAATTGGCCTTAGGCATGAGTGTGTGCATGTGTGTGCCTTCCGTGGAGGGTTGGGCGCCGGGCTGGCAACTCGACACCGTAAAACTCTACTGCCAATCATGAGCAGACAGGTGATCTGCTGTGGCGACCCCTAACCGGGAAAAGTCGAAAGTAGAAGAAGACACTGCTGTCTTGTAGTCACTTACTTTTGGGTAACATTTTTTTCCATTTCAATGACTACTTAAAACACAAACCGTGCAAATGCCACAGAACAGACTTGCAAAGTGCATTTCATTGCTGTTTATTTTTAGAAAGATTAACTTGATTTCTTTTGTGAAGCCTGAATTGTAGTTCTCAAGGTATGCCCCCCTTCGCACCTACCCTCCCTAGCTGTCAAAGTGTTAAGGGTAATTTAATCCATTATCTGTATGTGATTGACAGCTCACAACAGGTGACTTGACTAATGTACTGTTTCTTTGCTATAGCCTTTCCTTTTTTACAGTGGGACACTTTTTTGCTGCACTCCTCCTCCTGTCCTGAAATTTAGATCCAAGCTCCATAACACTGGGAAACTGACTGTTTTGCAAACCACCAAACTCCCAGTCTCAGGCCTTCCTGTTAGGTTAAATAGCTAACAAATTATGGACTATAAACAGAATATATTTAATGGACTTGGCATGACTGCAGTCGCATGTTTTTCTAATTGCTAATTTTAGAAGTTTATGGTATTGCATACTTCATGTAATCTGTAGTTTTGTCTGTTAATTGTGATGGATACGTGCTTCCTATGTAAAAAAAATGAGTTTATTGCATAATCATGGTCATGGCAAATTTATGCTCTTTGCTCATGCAACTATTACTGTAATGTTGCCTGTACTTGGTCACTGTACTTTGTCACATTTTATTATTTATTTTACATTTGTATATTGGGGGTGTCTGACTGAGCCGAAAAGACCCTTTTTCAGCAGAGGCCTGGGAAGAAAAGCTCCACATTGGAAAATTACAGATACATTTAGATATTTAGACATGATCAGTATACACACAAATTACAATAGACATGTTTTTACAGTGGTATGCAGCACATCAACAATTGCAGTGGAGAGGACAAACAAGAAAATATTAATTTAAAAAAAGGTAATTAATAGATTTGTGGTGTACAGCTGAAATATGGAACTTAGGTAGACTACATACATATTACACAGGTACAGTACATACATTGTAGATTAGCCAGTATTTGTAAGAGTGAAAACTATTATCAAGTACTCTAGGTTTAGTATGTGTACCTTATCTGCTTTAACTAGCCTGGGGAGCAATCCTAGCACTGCCAGCTTTGCTTGAGATGTTGCTTAATGAGGTTTTTAAAGAAGGCTTTGGACGATATGTTTTGTATGATAGTGGGGAGAGAGTTCCATTTTTTAGCCACTGAACTACTATATAGTGTTTCTCTATAGCTATTGTAGCTGTTGGTGACTTCTAGTAGTAGTTTGCTTGATGATCTAATATCTGTAGGGCTACTCAGAAAATTTGGAGATTATAGTTTGGCAGTTTAGCTGGACAGTCATTGTTCCAGAAATGGCCAAGTTTGTGTTGCAAGCCTAGTTAGAAGTGCACAATCACAATCCAAATCAAGTACATATATTGTAGCCGCGGTGGTGCAGCGGTAGCGTTGTCGCCTCACAGCAAGAGGCTCTCCTGTTCGATTTTTGGCTGGAATTCCTTCTGTGGGGAGTCTGCATGTCCTCACTGTGGTCGAGTGGCATTCGAAAGACATGCGTGAATGGGCGTGTCTTCATTGAAGGTTGGGCATCGGGCTGGCACCTCAGCACCATAAAAAAAAAAAAAAAACTACTGCCCATCATTAGTGGACCGGAGTTCCACTATGGCGACCCCTAACTGGGAAAAGCCGAAAGAAGAAGAAGAAGAACAGTATCATGTCACACTATGATTTTCGTCTCCCATTCGATTCTCGGTGGGAGTGCGGGGAGTGCCTTCTGTGTGGCGTCTGCATGTCCTCCCCACAGTTGGGTGGGCATTCGAAAGACATGTGTAAATGGGCGTGCCTTCGCTGAAGGTTGAACGTCGAGCTGGCACCTTGGCGTTTGTGAAAATCTACTGCCAATCATTAGCGGACCGGAGTTCCGCTGTGGCAACCCCTAAAGAAAACAACAACAAGTATGCAGTGTCTGGCTTCATATTTTGCTTTCATTCCACTATGTACCTTTTTCAAATACATATGCACTCTCTCCATTTCTCTTTATAAATATACACACTTCTCTATTCATTACTCTTAAATATGCTTTTTCTTTTCCTTACCTCTTTTGTAATTCCAAAAAGTGTGGGCATAAGTGAATGCTTCTGTGTCAAGTATCAAAAAAAGGACATTAATTTAAATTCCCTCAACCAGATACTAGATGCCGCTGCATGGACTTACTAGGCTCCACCATCAACAAAATGATTATGGCAATTGCTTTTCAGCAGAATTAAAGGGAGAGTGTCAAGATTCCCTGCAGCTCTCATTGTTTTGGTTAAGCTAGTAGGTCAGGTGATCTTATTGTTTACATTCAGACAACGTTTAGTGTGATGGCTCAGGTTTCAGTACCTTGGGGGAAGGGTAATTTGCACTTAGGAAGTGCTAACAGTTTCCTTTGTGTGCTCCTTTTATTTACAGCCCCATAGTGTTAGAAAAATATTATCACTTCACTTAGAAATGTAGTGAAGTAGTGCTCATATGTGCTATTTCTTTTCTTTTGCTTTGTATCTAAGTGGTTCAGTCTGTCACTTTGCAGGCTGACAGAGCAGTGGATTTTTTTTAAACTCTCTGCAACATAGATGTTCAGTTGCTTGGGTTTACTGCTGATGTAAATAGATGCAGTTGATGCATTTTATGATATGGTATGGAGCAGTGTTGTTCATGTATTTATGCAGCTGCTCATTGAGGTGCTTTTTACATGCATACCCATTTCAGTTTGTTGCTGTGATGGTTTCTATTGCTGTTGGCTATATGAAAAACTGACACAGCAGTTACAGGAAATGTCCTTAGGTGAGCAGTACATGAAGTATTAGTGCTGATGGTGGAAGAAAAAAAGAACACTCTTACATTGTAAGCACTCAACAGGTAAGTTAGCTTCCAATACTAGGCATATGGAAAAATAAGAGAATTGTTCCTCACTGTTGAGGAATCGCCCCTGGTACTAATTCAGATACATAAACAGTGTTTCAGGGAGAGGATTTATAACTGGTCATCTGTAATATATGTTCTGCTTGGATACTACCCAGACAGAACTTTAATGAGCTTATTGCAAGGATATTGTATGTGGATTTAGTCACATGTGCTGTAAAACCTTTCTCTCTTACAAGTATTTTCAGAATGAGAAAGAGCCAGAACTAAGCCCCAAGTTAAGCCCAATAAGCCTTTCCTGTCTAAAGTAACAGAAATAGGAAAAGATAAATGTTAAACTTTCTGCTTCTTTTTGACAAGAAACTCCATAGATGCAGACTAACCCATTTCAGGGACATCACCCCAGGGAACAGAGACTTCACCACCCCTTCCTCAGAGACCGCCAAAAGTGGCTCTTCTTTGCCCACCAAAGGGTCTTAATAGCCACAGAGGATGTGTCTAACCTCTGGTCCATGTTGGCTGAAGGGATAAAGAGCAATCCAAGGAAGAAAATTATAAGTGGTCTGAGGAACCAGAAATGGCCACAGCAGGGTCATCCATCTGTGGCTGAAGGAAAGTATCATTCTGCTGAAGAGGCAGAGTTGTTCTCTGGTAAAGCTGAGAAAGAACTGCGAAACCCAGGAATCGATGACAGCAGCAGCACACCTCTCAATTGTCCAAAGTTTGGCAGGCTGTCCACATTTTTGTATCTTACTTTTTGTCTGTTCCTCATAAACTTTGTGGTTTTCTACCAAATCATTGAGGACTGAAGACAATAGATAATACTAAACAGTAACAGACATCCGAGTTTCCAACTTCATATCTTTCAGAAAATAGTGTAAAATCTGTCCTTCCAGCAACTTTCTAAGTTTATTGGAACAATATTTAAAACTTTCCCTATTTTTGAGCCTTTGCCTCCCCCATATTTCTCTGGCTTTGTCCAAATTTATTGCGCTGAGAGGTTGAGAGGTATGAGCAACAGTCAGCAAATGTTAAGTATCAAAAGACAGTCTTTTTCTCATAAAAAAAAACACTAACAAGACAGACTTGCCCAGTCCTTAAAATAATTTATACACTTGTCATTGAAAAAAATAGAGTAAACTTAAGAAACAAAACAAGTTTACACTCAGTGATAAAAGAAACACCTTTTTCAACTGGCAGAATTGTCAAGTGACTGTCCAGAAAAATAAATTCCCCAGTTTTTGTTAGAAAAGTACTGTTGTAGTCATAAAATTAATAGTGTAAGTTTTTTTTCCATCCCAAAGGGAATTTATCCTTCCAGCAATGGAAAAGCTAGCCAACCATCGATTCTCAAAATCCAACAAGAAGAGAGCTCTTGGCAGGAAAACTCAGAAGGGTTTGGCAACCAGACACTGATTTTTTCAGCTCTGCTTAAGCTGAGACAAGTCTGAAGACGTGGAAGGTGACCTTAAGCTTTAGAAGCTGGTTAGGTCTTACATATGAGGCTACTGCAGCAGTAATCTAACTAACAGCATCATATTTTATACATCATTACATCATGCATAAACCTTCCTGTACAACATTTTTATGGTGCAGCTGTGTAGCATCCACTTAGAGAAACCTAAACAAACACACACACACACACACACACACACACACACACACACACACGCACATGTGCCCTGCAGTTATAGTCAATTTATAAAAGCCATGCTGGGCTGAATTCAACTCTGACATTAGATAACAATATTTCTTTCTCTGACCACATTTATACAAGTCCGAGTCTCAGTGCCTCACATTCATGCACTGAGACCAGCATTCTTCTACCCTCAATCCTTTCTCTGGTGTTGCTGGGGCTGGTCATGGAAGATGGATCTCAAGGGAATCCTTGGAGCCTGACTGTCTGCTTCTATCCAGTGTTTATATATATATATATATATATATATATATATATATATATATATATATGTATATAGATAGATAGATATAGATATATACACACACACACACACACACACTACTTTTCCCTTTTCCCACACTCACTGGTTGGGTATGAGGACAAATCCCCACATTAGACCATGCCTCCCCTTAGGAAGCATCACCACTGAATCCCAAAATCCCAACCCTAGGATGGAAACACCCATCCCTTCCTGTCACTCCCATCAGTCAACCAAGCCACCAATCAAATCTAGGTCATCTGGGCTGCTGTTTGTGCTTTTAGCCCTCTATGCCATTGTTGTTGTTGTTGTGTCTTTCGGCTTTTCCTGGTTAAGGGTCGCCACAGCGGAACTCCGGTCCGTTAATGATTGGCAGTAAATTTTTATGTACCGAGTTGCCAGCCCTGATGCACAACCTTCAATGAAGGTACGCCCATTCATGCATGTCTCCACACAGAAGATGCTCTAGCTGAGAATTGAACAGGACAACATCTTACTGTGGGGCGACAACGCTACCACAGCACCACCACTGCAGTCTATCCCTCTGTGCCATTGACGCATCTTTATTCCAGATATTCTTGAAACATTTTTGTGAAAAGACCCCTCAATAATGCTTCTCTCATTTTGTTCTGTAAGGCCTAATATCTTTTAGGTGAAAGTAGACAAGAGACTCTGAAGCATGTCTATGTGTATCAGAACATGTGAAATATATGTATTTTAATATAGCATGTTATCAAATTCAATAATGAAGTTTTGAAATTCAGTCATGGCAGCACTGGCTCTCATGAAGACACAGCAGTTAATTTCGGGTCTATATTATAAGTTCGAAGTTTGAAAACTTCGAATCTCATATGATTGACATCATATGAGCAAAGTTTTCAAACATCAAACGTTTCAACGGATATGGCCGTAGGGAATATTTACCTTCACTTTAATGTAGTGTGATCTCGGAGTTGGTATATTTAAGTAGTAGGGGGTGTGGGGGTGCATGGGGGCTTGCCCCCTTGCATAGAGCATTAAGGTATTTTTTTTATTTTTAGTTTGTTTATATTTTATGTTCGGTGTTTGAAAACTTCGCTCATATGGAGTCAATCATATGAGATTCGAAGTTTTCAGACTTCGAACATATATTATAGACCCGTTAATTTCATGAAGGAGCTGTATGCTCATTTAGATAAATGAGTACAGCTGGTAGTCCCAACAAGAACAAAGAAAATTGTGAAATTCAAAACAAACCTCTCTGGTGTTCCTCCAACATAAGTAATCTTTATAATAAAAGGAAAAAAAAATTCCCTAAATAATACATCAGATACAAAAATGTAATATCAAGGATAAGATCATAAATATTAGTAAAACCATATTCCAGCACTGTGGCATAGTGGGGCAAAGCCCTAATTCCAGGCCATTTGACTTGGGTCCCATTAGCAGCTTGGGTGCATGTGACACTGGCAGAGAGGGATATATGTGCATGTCCCCTGGGGGGGGGGGTATTTGTGTAGGGGAGGCATGTTCTATAAAAGGGAGTCGCCACTAGATGTGACAGAGGAACTCAGAGGTGGGGAGGTATATCAAGGATAAACTCCAAAATTAAAAACGTATTCTGGAGGAAACAGTCAATGGCACAACCCCCCAAGGTTGGCTCTGTGGCAGCTCCAGCCTTAGAATGGATCTAGTTTGGGGACAGTAAAAGAGGCTAGGACACCCAGTGATGGACAAGAGCACTGGGGTAGCCATAAAGAATGATGTTTTGTTAAGAAATTAAGGAAAAACACTTTTAAATCTACAAAAGTAGCTCATAAACACATGTTAATGACTGAAACTAAGAGAAATTAAAAATCCTTCTTTAGTTATGTTAAGAAACTAAGGAATAACATCCAATATTGCTCTGAACCTATTCAAAATGGCCCCACCTGTTCAGACCTAAAAGATATTATCAAAATACTAGCAAACAAATTCAGTGCTAGTTTTACCCACAGACCTCTTTCCAAAGTATACATATCTACATCAGCTGACGTATGCCAAAGGGGAAAGCCAGGTAAGGGAAAGTGTTAGAGTCATGATGGTGATGGCCACCTACACACCTTTCCCCTATGGCTGGCACATGCACCTCAGAAGCAGTACATCTTAGTGATGTCATCTGTGTTGGTGACTTCTATGTAACTTGGTAGGGGCTAGCATTCATAGGATGTTCACTGCTAAATACAGGGGATGCTAGAGGTTCATCTTGTTCCCCCACTTTCTCACCAAAGGGAGATTTATGTGGTCTCAATTGTTAGCATTGCTGACCGTGATATTTTGTTAATGGATTGTGCATGTGAGCATGGTGTCAAAATCATGGGCTAGAGGTGACCCACTGACATCTAGTATGTTTTGACCTGTTGTGCTGGAGCCCCTACCAGTGGGACCTGTGAATGTATACAGATAACATGCCTGTGGCTGTGCTGGATTAGAGGTATCATTCTCACCACCATGATACATAGTTTGTTACATGTTGATTATGTACACAGAGCAGGTTATCACAGATACATTCTTGATGGCACTCGAGAACATACACAAAGTTCTTCATTAGCACTCTTCAAGAAAAATCTTGATGAGTGGATGGGAAATAGGAAATACACCCCGGGGATCACTTCTGTGTCTCTGCTCGACAGTGGCACAGGATAATAACTTTCTTGGGTGGCATAAGCCAGGGAACCTTGTTGGCTAGGCTTGCATAGGCCCATGGGCCGATAGCCTAGTACCTACCTATGAACCTATGAACATGCATATGCTCTCATCTAACTGAACCATTCACATTAATAGGCCACACAGTAAAGGACACATAGATGAATGGTGACCAGTTTGCCTAAACATAAAACCGACCATACTCCTCAGCAACTGTTTATGCATGCCTTTACATGGTCTTAAGACCAACAACATTTTTATATGCCTGCAAAAATATGAAGCAGTAACAGGAACACTCTTCAAATCACAGACAGTTGAGAGGAATGGTAGCAGTCTGTGAAATCATGGCCAGGTGACAGCAAATGGAGTACACAGTAGTTTGTCCCATAAATGTGTCCACTGCTCATACATAGTGGACTTCCAGGAGTTAAAAAAAAAAACTACCTCACGCTCTCACTGATACCCAATGCTGTTTTTTTGTCATCAGCCAGTATACCTGCGCTCACCATACTTGGCAGTGGTTCATGTACTACTGCACACCCTATACTCATAAGCAGCAGTTTATATACTCTTGTGCACCCTATACTCATACACTGCTGTTTATATAAACTTGTACACCCTATACTGATCAGTAGCATTTTAGATACTCCTGTACTGCCTATAATCAGTCGACATTTTTTGTACACTTGTGTACTTTATACTCATCATCAGTTGTTTAACTGCTTCTGTGTACCCTGCAACATATGCTCAGTCGAAAACCTAAAACATGAACCTGGAAATAATCCTGTCCTCTAAATTTCAGAGATTGGTTTTGCATAGAATAAAGTGTAATTACCTGGCAGGCGTCTACAGCATAACCTAATAATATGTTAATAAAATCTTTGGTTCATATGTTCTTAACAAGCTTTTAGTCAAAGAGGTCATTTAAACGCTCAGCCACATCACCCAGTATTGATGATCTCTTGTCAGATTCAAAGCCACCACTGTTAAAACAGCCTTCTCTAAATTGACCCCAGCAATATGGAATTACCAGCATCTGAAGAAGGCACACTATAGAGTTTCAAAGATATACTGAACAACAGCTTATTCAAAGAAGCATCATATTCCTGGTGCAAAAAGGGTAGTCTAAGCATATATCACATCAAGCAGGCAAGAAACTTAATTAAGAGGAGTCAGGTATCATGTTAAATCAAGTCTATCCCACGGTTTTGTTCAACTCATGCTATAACGTATAAATAAAACTTTTACTATTCTCTCTCTGTAGTAGACCTGAGTGAAATGGGAACAAGCCCCACATCCTATTGCACCCCTTGGTTAATATAACACCCACCATGACTGTATAGCCTTATTAAAGTTTGGAATTTTTGCTGAAATGTATGTCAGCCAAGTGGAACTCCAAACTGTTGGGATACAGAAGACATCTCGTACATGACTTGGGACTCTGTCAGTGCATATGCTTGGGTACAATCAAGGTATGGAGTCTGAATGCAGAGATGATAAATCAGCAAGTGAAGGAGAGTAGTATTGCTGGAAATGAATTCATCCTCAAGTCTTGGTGAGTACCTTCACGAGGTGGACCCTGTTTTTCACAAAATCTCACCAAGATGACATTGATATATAGATTGTATTTTATTTAGCATATATCATGGAAAGAAGTAAGTTAAAAAATAAAGATAATGGGGTGCATAAGACCCAGGATAAAAAGTAACCAGCCTTACTGGTGCCAGGACTGGAAAAATGACAGTGTAGAATCCTCAAGATAGGGAAACATTCCTACAATGGGGCTAGGCCAGTCCCAGGGGGAGGATGCCCCCCCCCCATTGCAGAAGGAAGTAGCAGTACACAAAAATCATAAAAACTGATAAGCCAGAAAAGAGCAATACAGACAATAGAGTGGACTATTGAGGATAAGAAAGAAATTATGTATTGTTACTATTATGCAAGACTCCCATAATTTACAGACAGAAGATATACAAAAAGATTAAGAGAGAAATTAGAGGAAAGAAAAATACTTCTACACGAAAAACTATCAGAAACTCCAAATGCAAATTTGTGTTAATTAATACAACAGATTCATGAAAACACTATATATATCAAGAAACCATGGGCAGTTTGGAACAAGAAGCGACTGAGGGAGTGTTAAAATATAAAGAACAAAATCTAGAAACTTTTCACATGCTTAAACCAGGAATATGAACATGGGAAAGAAACAGAGATCTGATATGGTATAATATTTATGCAAAGGAGAATGCCAAATTAATCAAAACAAAAAAGGCAGCCCCGAAGACATTTGAAGAGAAATACAGGCAAAGGCATCCAGATATGGAAAACTTCACAATAAAAAAAAAAATAAGATCAAAAAGAGAGAACACAGAACAGAAGATTAGCAAAGTAGAAGTTAGGGGGGAAAACAGAGGCTAAAGTTATGGGATACTAGCAAAGTGAAAGATTTACTGTAAAAAGTCTAACACGGGTTATATCACGCTATGATGGAACAACAAGTCCTCAAATAAGGAGAAGAAGGAGACATCTGAAGAAGAAATATGGACACAGGAAAGAAAAAAAGAGATTTAATATGGTCCAATATTTATGCAAAGGAAAACTTATCAATACAAAAAGAGCAGCACCAAAGATATTTGACGAGAAATACAGACAAAGGTATCAGAACATGGAAAATTTTACAATACAAAAAATAATAAAATAAAGAGAAAAAGTCGAAAAAAGGATTAATAATGGAAATGTTAAAGAAACAGAAACTGAGGTTATGGATTACCTGCGAAGTGAAGGATTTAGTGTACAAAATTTAACTCATAACATCACATCAGGATAGAGTTATGGGAACCCAAATTAAGGAGAAACCAGTGGAGCTGGAAGCATCTGATCAGTTGCCATATGAAGATACTTTGTAGCCTTCCGCAGGAAAGTATGAGCACTCAGTTGGAGTTGGACAGCAAGAGAAGGAACAGGAACCTGCAGCAACACTCACGCAGTCAATGTTGTGGAGTGATAGGCCAGCGAGTTCCCATATGAAAGAGCAATGGATGACACAGGATGAAACTTAAGAGAGTGTCACCGGAAGATGCTCTGGAAATTTGTATAGAATGCCCACAGGAAATGGAGAACAAAGAATGTGCCCTCAGTTTAGAACAGAATGATCTAAAAGAAGAGTTTCTTGATTTAATAGAAATGGACAGATATATTAAGATCAATGAAAGAAGTAGACTACAGAAGCTCCATAAAGCCTAAACAATTAAAAGTTTGATAAAACAAATGAACAGAGTAATTAGGACTGTCCACAGAGATTAATGCAATATAACAGAAGTAAATAGGTTGTATTACTGTGCAGCTAGATTGATAATAGATAGTCTTACCATAAGAACACAGGGCAGTAAAGGAAAGGAAGGGGAAATTTGAATGCCATTATGGAAGTATTGAACAGAGAAAACTATAAAGCAATTAAGACAAGAAGCATTACTGTTAGAATATAGAAAAGGGAACAGATCAACAAAAATACAGAGAAAGACAGACGTGATAAAAGCAACACAGTATCTACTGTGCACTATCACAGATAAACTAAAACTAAAAATATCAGCACAGCCAGAAAAACTTAGAAGATATGTAGATAAATGTAAAGGAAAAGTACAAAATAAGCAATTTATTGATGACCCAAAAACATTTTATACAGACTTGGGAAATGAGGCAAAAGGAATCGAAACCACCAAAAAAAGAAGAAATAGATACATTTTGGAGAAATATGTAAAAGTTGTGTAAAATCTTACCATAACCATAGATGTCCTTCTCTTCCATGTTGCAGTATTCTACATATGGGTTTACTCTTCTTGTCTTGCGTATGTATGGCCAGTATACAAACATTTTCAGTCCCTCTGAGATACGTGTGACATCTGACGTGGCCGAGGGAACATGGGCCATCAAAAATACAGAGAAAGACAGACGTGATAAAAGCAACACAGTATCTACTGTGCACTATCACAGATAAACTAAAACTAAAAATATCAGCACAGCCAGAAAAACTTAGAAGATATGTAGATAAATGTAAAGGAAAAGTACAAAATAAGCAATTTATTGATGACCCAAAAACATTTTATACAGACTTGGGAAACGAGGCAAAAGGAATCGAAACCACCAAAAAAAGAAGAAATAGATAAATTTTGGAGAAATATGTAAAAGTTGTGTAAAATCTTACCATAACCATAGATGTCCTTCTCTTCCATGTTGCAGTATTCTACATATGGGTTTACTCTTCTTGTCTTGCGTATGTATGGCCAGTATACAAACATTTTCAGTCCCTCTGAGATACGTGTGACATCTGACGTGGCCGAGGGAACGTGGGCCATAAAGGTGACGTCGGCACACACCAGCCCTCAGAACTGAAAGCCCCAGTCAGAGCCTGTCCTAATAAAGGCAATTCTAGTCCAGTGCCACCCAGATAGGGAAAGGTAGCCTAACCGAGGGGGAAGGTGGGTGGGAAGGAATACTGCAACATGGAAGGAAAGGACATCTATGGTTATTGTTAGATTTTATTAATATTAGTCTGAAATTAATTATGTTGTAAATATGCTGAAAGAAAAGGCTTGCTTAAATGCAGAAACAGAGTTTAGTAATATGTGATCAGCAGTCATACTAAATGACCATGGCTTGGAAAAGGAATCTGCTGAATGGACATTTTTCCCTTACAGACTCAGAAACAGGATGTATGCAAGAGCAAAAATGCAAAATCTGCTTTTAAAGAACACTGACATGCTTTTCTGCATATATAAAAGATGGACACAATATGTTTCCTAAAATAACAGGATGGACACAATATATTTCCTAAAACAACAGGATATGTTTATGACACTGTGACAATGTGTTTTCTCAAAAATATGTTTTTCTGCATGGAAAAACAGGATATGGCACAAGAACAGATGTTTTTATACAAAGATCCAAATAAAATACAGGATGTTCACACTGTCAGAAAAGCTGATCTCTGACAATGTGTTTTCTCAAAAACATGTTTTTCTGCATAAAAAACAGGATATGCTTATCAGCATTGGCACAAGAACATATGTTCATATACACAGATCCAAATAGAATACAGAACAATGTGTTTCCTCAAAAATATGTTTTTCTACATGGACATCAGGACACTGTTACAGGATATTCACACTGTCAGAAAAGCTGGTCTCTTACAAGACATTGTTAAACAAGGAAGCTTAGTATTGTTTCTACAGGACTAAAACTGTATATAAAGAGCTGTATAAATCCAGTTATGTTAGAGGTATGGTAGGGACACAAGTCCTAAGGTAAATGTTATATCTCTCACATCATCTGTACTATATGAGAAGTAAAGTTGGAACAGTACTTTTAAGCTGCAACGTGGTTCCGTTTGGTTTATTATAAAAAGTTATTGGTTACTGCTCTTAAAGACAAGTGCTGCAAAGTATATTCTCTCATCAGTGTATATTCTGCAAGTTTCTGTATGCAACAGACTGTGAATGCAAATATAACCAGACTTTGAATTTTAGCAGAATCCAGCCAGCAAGACTGAGTGTCTAAAGAACACCTCAAATCCATCACACCAAGCAGTAAGCAGCTCCATGTAATTTTTTCAATGGCAAGCTAGCCTGCATTTGAACCTACAATCTGCATTCAAACACAGGAGGAGTGATGGTAAGCCCTGCAGAGCATGGCCGGCCTTAGGCATAGGCCAACTAGGCGGCCGCCTAGGGCGCCACTCTAGTAGGGGCACTTTTCCAGTATTTATTTGGTGTCGGTAGACTAGAATGGGGGCACCAGATGGTGTGGTGCGGGCGCTGTGGAGCCCTTTTGCCTAGGGCATCAGTTGACCTAAGGCTGCTCCTGCTGCAGAGGGTCACTTCAGTCAAATTGCAGTAACTAACATTTGTACGTATGTGTAAATCCTAAACAGAAGTATTCCAGTTTATGCAGCTTGCAGTAGTAAAGTGTTATAGACGTCTACAATCCGGAGTGAGACTAGTTCAAGAAATTCGCAGTGCTATAAATTCTTCAAGAAAAGGTGAATGTCCACTAGCACAGTAGTCCGCTGCCTGTTGTGCTTCACCAGCTTCTCAAGTGACTCTGAAAAATTTCTAGCCATCTGCAATAACAGCTTGATCACCTGTTTTCTTGCTAACTGGTAAGACTTTTTTTCTGTGTCACATATTTAGTGTGGATGATGTTAAACAGCATTTGTATATTCATAGACAGTTTTGTATATTAGACAGTATGGATATTATTTATAATTTATGCAGGAGTAAACCAAACTTTAGTAAATTGCTATGTTGGTATACATAGCACATTAGTAAATGTAAAACCTTATTAGGGCAGGTTGATAGTAAGGCATTATGCAAATGTATTACAATATTTGACTGGTATCTCAAAGAAAACCATGTGGAATATGACAAATGTTTAGTGTGTGCTTCAACAAAAACTGCATTTTGTGTATTATGCCATAAAATAATATTGTATCATATTGCGAAAAAAATAGACTGTAAAGACAGATCTGAAGAATTAACTAAGGGTAAAGTGTTTCCATTACATTCTGATGTTGAACAGTTATGTCCTGTCACCACATGTGAGTCAAATCAGTTACTGATAGAATCCCTAGTACATTTTGTTACAAAGGAATGTAGTGAACTTCTAAAAGACAGACACAATGAGTTCAGGAAGCTTAGACAAGTTATACATACATCTTTTCAAAAGTGCATAGGAGTTTCAAATTCAGCAGAACAGCTTACTAAAGAATGTCAGAAAGACCATGCAACATTACTGGAAATTCAACAGCAGTTGCAGGATAAAGGAAATAAATTAGCTGAACTGACAGAGACTGAGAACTTCCTACATACACAGTTAATCTGTGCAAAAGAAATATATTTTATAATATGTTTATGTTTTGAAAATGGTTAAACATACATGGTAGGATGGTAGGATCTGATGTCTGGACAAATCATTCTTAAATGTTTTACTATCATTCAGTTAAAGCAAGACATCTATCAGTACTACAGTAAAGTAAAGCATATGAATGCCATTCATTAGCATAGTCAAAAGGTAAACAAAACTGTTCTAGTGTATAAAATTAAATAAAAATAGATGAGTAAAAATTTAAAGTCACAAGACATGACATGCTTGTATAAAGATATACATATGCAAGACAGACATGCATGTGTGTTCTTTTCATCTAGAGTACATCTGTTACAATACACAAGAATAACAGGCAGACAACAGCAAATATAAATAATATAAATATAAATGTGTTGGTTAAACTAATATCTATTTTGTTTTTTACAATTTGTTTATAATTATATAGTAACACCAAACAGTTAAAGTTCTGAATTTTAAAAAGAAAATCACAGATGGTATTATTCAAACAGTTTTGTAAAATTAATGGCAGGACAGTTAAATAGATAAATAAATAAAAAATACTGAAATCCATGTAAGGTAATTGTAAAATAATGTCTATTTATGTTGTATAAATGCATAGTTATGCAAATCACAATCACATTAAAGGAAAAATGCTAAAAGAATTAACTATAGTTTACAGAGTATGAAATGTGAGCTCAGACCCTCCTAGACTGAATGAATAGTTACAGGAAATGCTGGAAAGATCAGATAAACAACAAGACTGATTGCCAGATAAGTAGCTTGAGTTTTTCTAAAGCATCATTGTTATTAAAACATAATTGTTAAAATGTTTACAGGCAACACTATTTGGTAATTGTAATAAAATGCCACAATTGTGCATAGATGTCACTTATAATCTGTTTGCAAGTAAATGTTAAAAGGACAAAAAAACCTCAGTTGCATCAAGTACAGCAAGCAAATGGGCTATAGTATATATATACAGTTCAAATCAATTGTGCAGGAGGGTGTAAATACCTACTAGAGGTAATATACAGTGAAAGCTTTATTTAGTAACCTAATAAAATAAATGTATAACCAAAGTGTTGGGCTGACATACATTCTATTCTCACAGCATAGGGCAGGTAAACAGTGCTGCAATACTACAGGGGGAGGGGTACTTTCTCAGTTTTACACTGACTGTATAAGCAGTACTGCACAAGGGTCTGAAATAAAGCTACATAAAAAATAAACAACAAGGGTCTGAAATAAAGTTACAGAAAAAATAAACAACAAGGGTCTGAAATAAAGCTATAGAAAAAAATAAACAACAAGGGTCTGAAATAAAGCTACAGAAAAAACAAACAACAAGGGTCTGAAATAAAGCTACAGAAAAAATAAACAACAAGGGTCTAAAATAAAGCTACAGGAAAAAAATATCTCATTCCTTCTTGACAATACTCTTTTATGGGGGAAAAACAGGTATTAGTGTATTAGAAATACTGGTAAACTGGATTAAACCTGACAGGATAAGATATTTTACAAGTTGTTAATAGCTATCATAATGGTTATTATTGTATTGTTTAGAATTAAATTGTATTTACCTTTTAAATTGTAAAGCTATACAAGAGATGGGTTAAAAAACAAGAGATGATTTAAAATTGCTTTATTAAAGCTATACAAGAGAGAATAAAGATAAATGTTTCTAATAGCAAGAATGGTCACCATTTCAATATGTTTTTGACAAAACAATGTTGGTATAAAAAAGCATGAATATTTTTAATTGCTGAGTATGTAGTTTAAAATAACAGGACATATGCATTTGGTGCCAGTTCCACTAGATATTTCTAAAGAGACAAACATTTTCCAAGATTTTGCTCAATATTAATGTTATTACATTTGTAAGATTAGACTAAATGTACTTTATAGTCTTTGTATGTACAAATGTAAAAAATTTCAGTACAAATGATAGTCTTTGTATGTACAAATGCAGAAGAATTCAGTACAAATGAGATTAATGTCTAGTAATGAATATGTGTGAAAAAACATATTTCAAGAAAACAATGGGTCCAGGGTACCTACTAGATTAAAATGCATAAACAGCAAACAGTCTGTGTAAATACATACTGTACAGGATACAGCGTAATAAGTTCAAAAGTAATTTGTCAAGTTGTAATATCACTGGTTTTACCCCAGTAAAATAATTGCTTTCAAATATTTATTATCTAAGCCCAGTTCAGTATTTTACCAAGATGTTAATGAGCAGTTCAGAGACATGAACACAATGTTATGGTTAAAATGACATTGAAATTGTGTGTTTTCAGTAGTGTATAAATGCTTGCAGTAGCACATAGTTATTGTCTCATAGTTAATTTAACAGCTGCAAAGAGTTAATGGAACAGTTCTAAGTCATAAATGAAATTCTATGATTGCAAAAGAATAAATTGATCAAGTTAAAAAAAAAATAACATTAAAGCAGACACAGCTCATAACTGATAAAAAATATTTTCACAGAATGGTCTGCAAAAGAAAAAGTTGTTAAATACATTTAGTTTTGGTAGTAATACTTTAATATCATTGTATTAACTATGTAAAATTGCATTTTGATTTGTTGTATCAAACTAAAGGTTTGTTTCTTGTGTTTTCTATATAAAATGTTTTGAGTATGTTTAAAAACAGAGGGAATTGTTAGATTTTATTAATATTAGTCTGAAATTAATTATGTTGTAAATATGCTGAAAGAAAAGGCTTGCTTAAATGCAGAAACAGAGTTTAGTAATATGTGATCAGCAGTCATACTAAATGACCATGGCTTGGAAAAGGAATCTGCTGAATGGACATTTTTCCCTTACAGACTCAGAAACAGGATGTATGCAAGAGCAAAATGCAAAATCTGCTTTTAAAGAACACTGACATGCTTTTCTGCATATATAAAAGATGGACACAATATGTTTCCTAAAATAACAGGATGGACACAATATATTTCCTAAAACAACAGGATATGTTTATGACACTGTGACAATGTGTTTTCTCAAAAATATGTTTTTCTGCATGGAAAAACAGGATATGGCACAAGAACAGATGTTTTTATACAAAGATCCAAATAAAATACAGGATGTTCACACTGTCAGAAAAGCTGATCTCTGACAATGTGTTTTCTCAAAAATATGTTTTTCTGCATAAAAAAACAGGATATGCTTATCAGCATTGGCACAAGAACATATGTTCATATACACAGATCCAAATAGAATACAGAACAATGTGTTTCCTCAAAATATGTTTTTCTACATGGACATCAGGACACTGTTACAGGATATTCACACTGTCAGAAAAGCTGGTCTCTTACAAGACATTGTTAAACAAGGAAGCTTAGTATTGTTTCTACAGGACTAAAACTGTATATAAAGAGCTGTATAAATCCAGTTATGTTAGAGGTATGGTAGGGACACAAGTCCTAAGGTAAATGTTATATCTCTCACATCATCTGTACTATATGAGAAGTAAAGTTGGAACAGTACTTTTAAGCTGCAACGTGGTTCCGTTTGGTTTATTATAAAAAGTTATTGGTTACTGCTCTTAAAGGCAAGTGCTGCAAAGTATATTCTCTCATCAGTGTATATTCTGCAAGTTTCTGTATGCAACAGACTGTGAATGCAAATATAACCAGACTTTGAATTTTAGCAGAATCCAGCCAACAAGACTGAGTGTCTAAAGAACACCTCAAATCCATCACACCAAGCAGTAAGCAGCTCCATGTAATTTTTTCAGTTATGGTAAAATTTTACACAACTTTTCTATGTCCTTCTATTCCCATGTTGCAGTATTCTACATATGGGTGAGTGACAAAGCTCACTGTGATTGGGGTGGGGGGGGTCTAGAGGCAACTTCCAGGAATCTGTGAAGGATAGCCCTGGCAAACCCTGCCCTGGATCTAGAAATGTGATCAAGTTTGTAGCGTTTGGTAAAGATGTGAACAGAAGACCAGTAGCTGCTTCTAGGATAGTAGAGGTATCCAGGCCTTTAAAGAAGGCTCCTGAGGAAGCCATGGCTCTGGTGAAATGTGCTTTAACTGCCCCTTGCAGGGATTTTCCATGGAATTGGTAACAGAAGGTGATGGTCTTGGAGATCCAAGCAGATATGGTCTGCTTGGACACTGCCATCCCCAGTGCTCTAGGGTTGAAGGATTCAAAGAGTTGGTCCATCTGTCTGATGGTCTTTGTTTTATTTAGGTAAAACCTGAACTGTCTATGCACATCTCTGGAGTGCAGTACCCTTTTACTGTCCCCCTGTGGGTTGGGGAAAAAACAGGTAAGTGTATGGCCTGGTTAAGTGACAGGTCATTTACCAGCTTGGGCATGAAGGATGGGTTAGTTCTAAGAGTAACCCTATCCTTGTGAAAAAGTAGAAAGGGAGGGAATAGCCATAAGGTCTTGTAGTTCTGATACTCTTCTAGCCAAAGTCAGGGCTACTAGCAGTACAGTTTTCCATGTGCAATGTTTTAAGTAGGCTTTGTCTGCTGGCTGAAAGGGGGGAGCATAAGCTTTTCAAGCACATAGTTAAGATCCCAAGGAAGAGGGCACAGTTTCCTGAGAGGTCTGAGGTGGAGTACCTCCTAAAGGAAAAGTTTAGAAGGAAGCCTAGAAGCTAAAGGGGGGTCCAGAGGAAGGCATGCTGAAATTGCAGACAGATGAGCTTTGATGGAGGAGTAAGCCAAGCCAGTCTGCAGTAACTCACACAGGTAAGACAGGACTATAGGTGGTTCACTAGAAAGTGGGTCCAATTGCCTTTTGTGACACCAAGAAGTGAATCTTTTCCACTTAGAAAGGTAGGATTTTCTTGTATTTGGTTTCCTGGCCTCCTCCAGGACATTGAGCACATCCTTGTTGTAAAGGTGTCGTAAGGGAATCAGAATCTTATCAGCCACAGGGTGAGGTGTAGAAGTTGTCACTGTAGATGAATCAGTGATCCCTTGTTGTGTGAAAAGGTCCACTCTGGGGGGTAACTTGTGGTGATTGCCCTCGGACAATTGCAGATGTAAGGGGAACTAATGCTGTCTGGGCAGTAGGGGATCACCAACAAGATTTTTGGAGTGTAGGACTTTCTGAATGACTGGAAAGGGGGGAAAGACATATAGATATTTTCCTTTCCAAGAGACTGAGAAGGCATTCATTGCCAGTGCCTGGGGTTCTGGTGTTCTGGTACAGAAAACAAAAAAACACCAGGCACTGGAGCGGAACAGTTCTGGTACAGAAGGCAGGAAATTTCCTATTGCTGGAAGAGGCAAACAGGTCGATTTGAGGTGTACCCCACCTGTGGACCAGATCCAAGAAGATATCTCTGTGAAGCATCCATTTATGGTTCTTTATGGTAGTTCTGTTCAAGTAATCTGCCTGGGCATTGTGGAGAGAAGGAATATAAACCACCTGTAGGGTGATTCCCTGTGAGGTGGCAAATTCCCATACCAGAAGGGCTAGTCTGTACAACAGGTAAGACCTGGTCCCTCCCTGTTTGTTGAGATACCACAGCATAGTGGCGTTATCTGTGTATATCTTCAGAGTCCCCTGTTGGAGGAAAGGTTGAAAGGCCTGGAGGGCTAGAAGAATTGCCCTCATCTCATGAGCATTAATGCGTTCCAGTTTGTGAGGTTTTGGCCACAGGCCCTGCACCTTTTGATTGCCCAGAGTTGCTCTCCAGCACAAGTCTGAGGCATCTGTGTGCATGACCTGTGTGGGCTGACGTGGTTGGAGAGGGAGATCTAGATTGTGGTTTACCTGTTCCAACCACCACTGTATTTCCTTCTTCAGGCAAGGGAGAAGAGGGACCCTGTGCTCCAAAGGGTGGGGGTGCTGTGTCCAGACTGACCGAAGATACCATTGTAACTTTCTCATATACAGTCTTGCTAGGGGTACCATGGGGATGGTGGCTGCCATGTAACCCAGCAATCTGAGATACTGCCTTGCTGTCAACTCTGTGGAGTGAAGGACCAGAAGAAGATATTCTGTCAAGAAGCTCACTTTGGGGGGTGGTAGGTATGCTACTATGAGGTCTGAGCATATTCTGCACCTGAGGAAGACAATGTCTTGTGTTGGTTGTAGCTGGGATTTTGGAAAATTTGGATCCGCGGTGGTGGTATTGCGGTAGCATTGTCACCTCACAGCAAGACGTTGCCCCATTCGATTCTCAGCTAGAGTGTCTTCTATGGAGACATGCGTGAATGGGCGTACCTTCGTTGAAGGTTGTGCATTAGGGCCGGCAACTCAGCACGTAAAAATCAACTGCCAATCATTAGTGGACCGGAGTTACGCTGTGGCGACCCCTAACCGGGAAAAGCCGAAAGACACAACAAGTAGAAATCCCAGGGACTGTAGAAGGGCTACTACCATGTGGATGTGCAGCAGGAGGGTCTCTTGGCTGGCAGCCTGGATCAGCATTTTGTCCAGGTAAGGGAATGTTTGTATTCCCTTTGTTCTGTTGTTCTGCAAAATGCAATTACTGGGGCCAAGTATTTTGTAAAGTCTCTGGGTGCAGTGGAGATTACAAAAGGCAAGGCAGAGAATTGTAAGTGTGAAGAACCCACCAAGAACCTCAGGTATTTCCTGTGGGTGGGTTTTATTGGGATGTGGAGGTAGGCATCATTTATATCTAATGTTGCTATGAACCCTTGGGGGATCAGGAAGGGAAATAGGGCTGGGAGCATCAGCATTCCGAAGGTAGTGACCTTTAAGAAAGGGTTGAGGTGGGAGAGGCCTAATATAGGTCTCCAGGGTCCATGTTTCCTCTGGACCAGGAAAATCCTGGAATAGAATCCTCTTCCCTTTGCAGCTGGGGAGACTGTTTTGATGGTGCCCTGAGCTGTAAGAGTCTGGAGGACTGGTTGCATGAGATGCAAGTGTTGAGAAGGTGGTTGTGGGATGCCTGTCCTTTTTGGAGTTGAGATCCAAGACATGAAGTATCCATTTTGTAGTATGCACAGGACCCACTTGTCTGAGGTGAGCTTGGTCCATACAGGAGGGCAGTGAGAGCCAAGCTGACAGAGGTACAGAAGGAGGGAGTGGTGGCAGGTAGTCAGATGCTACCTGCCCTGTCAGGAAAGGGCAGTCTCTGGCTAGAGGAGGAAGGTGCTCTAGCTGTAGGAGTTTGTTTTCTTGCAGACTTTCTAGGCCTGGAAGGTGCAGCAGGAGGAGATTGTTTCCTGATAAACTGGATTTTAGCAGGATAGTTTCTTTGGAACTTAGGTATGGGAGAAACCAGCAAATGTTTCAGGTCCTGCATTTATTTTCCTTTTTGCTGAAGTGACTTGAAAAGGTCAGCTACATTCAAGCCAAATAATGCAGTATTGTCCATGGGGAGCATCCATAAGCTTTGCCCTGAAGTCATCAGGCAGTGGTTGTAGGTGAAGCCAGGAGTATCTACGTAAGGCAGAAGCTGATGCTGCTGACCTGGATGACAATTCAGCAGCATCATAACTGCACTTTACAGAATGTCTGGTGACCTGTGAAGAGAGGGCCAGGAGGGAGGACAGTGATGCTTTGACAGGGCAGTCTGGAATATCTGCCAGGTGTTTGGAGTCAGATTCCAGAAGGGATAAGGCATACTTGGCCATATGAGATTGATAGCTTGTAGCTCTGAAGGACAAGGTAGGAGAGGTACACATCTTTTTACCCAGACGTTCCATCGTCTTGCTGTCTTTGTCAGCAGGGAGGATGGTGGTAGTCGGCAGGAGCTTAGAGGCCTTGTCCATAGATATATAGTGGCTGGGTCAGCAGGTGGACACTTAAGCAGATCTTAGCGGTGTCAGGCACCTTGTAAAGTCTGTCTGGTCTGCATGGTGCAGGGGTCTGAGAGTCTGGGTTAAAAGATGCTGAGGTGAAGGCATCTAAAAAGGCAGGAAGGATGGGTGGAACAGCAGATGGGCTAGGTGTTTCCATCTGGATAATGTCGTAGTATCTTTTTTGGACCTCAGTCATTTCTGAGGATTCCCATTTGAAGTGTTCCTTCATCTTAGTGATAGTTTCTCCAAAATTTAAGTCTTCAGCTGGGGAGTCAGGTTCCACAGATTCTTCTTCTGGGGAGCCATATCCCCAAAGGAGATGGAATCTGTGAAGTATAAGATGGTGATTCCTCTGAGGAATATGAGGAATCCTCCCCTTCCCTAGTGGTGTGGTCTGAGGTATAAACACCCACAGTGGAGGTAGGCCTCAAGGTCATAAAAGCACTAAAAAGGCTTTGACTAAAAGCCTGCCAATCAGGCATGCTTTCAGGAGAAGGATAAGGAGATATACGCTAAGTCTTTTCCTTTCTTTTAAGGGGCCTAGCTGATGTCTGTTGAGGCCTGGGGTCTGGAGATTTTAAAGGATCTGAGGGATCAGGCAGCCCTCCGGAAAACACTGGTTCCCCCCTGGCGACAGAAGCTGACAGTGGTTTAGCCTCAGTGGATGTACTCTTGCCGAGCCATTGTGCAGCATCCGCATAAATACCTGCTCTATCTGACATGCTGGATCTAGTTCCGGATCCTTCTACCAAGCCGGAGTCGGCCACAGGCTGAGGACTGGATAGAAGAGGCTCAGTGGTTGATGAAGGCCATAGGGTCTTGGCCCTCTTTTTGGGCGGTTCTGAAGGAACATCTGAGGAGCCCTCCATCCCTAAAATGATCTGCTTAAGGCATTGGTTTTCTAGATAAAGGTTTAATGCATGCAAGCAGCTGCAGAGGGTCTTAGGTACAACCGCCTGGCAAATAGGGCAGGCCTTGTGGTCATGCAACCAACCAAACAGAAGAGGCACTTATTGTGGGCATCCTTGTGGGGGATCTGGTTGTCGCACTGACACTTCCCCTTTCTGGATGACATTAACAGGCAATACACGTTTTTAAGAAGCCTGGCATTTTTCTAGGTGAAAGCGCGTAACTCTGTATCTGTACGTGTGGTTTGTTGTTATTTATTGAACTTTTGCCATTGAACATTTTGGATCTGCTGTCCTGCTTGGCCTGGGATTTTATATTTTGGTCATTTGTGCTGTTTGGATCAAGTTTAAAGAAGAACTGAAATGGTCCCCAACAGTGTACTTATTTGATTTTAGTAGAATCAGATGTCTGCGATAGTGGTAACACCTGGCGTATGACTGGCAGCTGAGAAGTTCTGAGGGCTGGTGCATGCTGACATCACCTTTATGGCCCATGTTCCCTTGGCTATGTCAGATGTAACACACACCTCAGAGGGACTGAAAACTTTTGTACACTAGCTGTATGTACGTGAAACAAGAAGAGTAAACCCATATATAGAATACTGCAACATGGGAATAGAAGGACATCTATGAAGATCCTGTGGAACATAACAAAGATGCTAAATGGAGAGAAGAAGTAAAAGAAAGAATACAAAGTTCAAATGTACAAGATGTGAAATGGGATGAAGTAATAGTCAGAGAGATTAAAACAAAGTAAGAAAAGCTCCTAATTGAAAATCCCCAGGCCCACAAGCAGTACCTAACTTCTAGCTAAAAGTCTTAACATCTTTGCAAGAAGATTTAGCAATGACTAAGAACTATTTATATGCTCACCCTGAACAGACACCAGCCTGGTTAACAACAGGAAAAACAATGGTCCTACTTAAGAGCAAACCTGCAAGCTATTCTAAAAACTACAGACCAATAACTTGCCTTCCAATAACATATATACTATACACTGGAATTGATGCCGACAATTTTTAGTCATTTAGAAGAAAACAAAACAATAGCAGTAGATTAAAGGGGTAATAAAAGAAAGTCATATGGAACAAAGGATCATTTGTTGTTAAATAAAATCACAATGGACAGCTGTAAAAAGGGAAAGAAACTATGAATGACATGGCTAGACTACTAAAAGCATTTGACAGTATCCCACATTAATGGATAAAAGAGTGCTTCAAATTGTATAAGATAGACCCTCAACTTATTACATTGCCATGAAACATTGGCAAACTACTCTGCAGTTAAGCCATGATAAAGGACAAACTATTATTCCAGGGATAAAAAATCAAAGGGGGATATTACAGGGTGACTCTCTGTCATTGCTGCTCTTTTGTCTTGCCCTTAACCCATTAAGCTGTCTGCTTAACAGATTAGGTTGTGACACTGCTAGCTCAGCTATCTGGAATTCTGTAAATAATTTTATGTCATTTGTGATTTTTGATATGGTTTATACAGAACTGTATGTTATATACTGAGCTAAGATGTATCCACAGTGTACCCTGCTGAACACAGAAGATTAACTTGCAAAACTTCAAGAGAATAAGTTAAAATTAAGTTGTTTTACAATTGTGTTATAAAAGTTAGTTTCAGTGCATCAAGGAGACAAGAAGTCTAGAACTAGGGTGTCTTTTGCATTGTTTTGTAAGTGTTTTATTGTTTATGGGCCTTCTGCATTGTTTTGTGTTTTATTGTTTATGACTTTCAGGATCTGCAAACTTCTGAAGGCTATGTATTCTCACAGAGAGCTGCTAAATTCTGTTAAGTTTCTGTTTAGCCTGGGAACTGAAGTCGGGTGACAGAGTGATGTCATCCAAGATAATCCAGCAGTAATATTTGATATTAATTTAAGAACTTTCTCAGAGAGAATGTGCATTTTGTATTTTGTTTTGGACCTAACAAGAACATCCACTCATCTTCCTCTGCACTTGCCTTGCTAATAGCAATAGTAAGTAACTAGGGTACAGTAATTTATTTTATGTATAGCTAGGAATATAGTAAAGATTAGTTTAGATGTTATCTGTATTTATTTGAGACTGTCCTGCAATGTTGTTTCAAAATATTTCCTGTGATTTTGAACTCTGAAGTAACTGTGTTTGTTTTCTGAGTATTCTCTTGTTCTTTTATTATTTATTATAAAATATATTTAAACTTATCTTTGTGGCTGATATTTGTGAAGCATATTTAAGCTCATAGAGTGCTTGCATATGTACTTGGTGACACTGTACACACCACTCCTAAATAGCCTTGCTCTTGGTCAAAACTACCATTTGGATAATAGTAACATTACACGGTAGGATTGGAAACCCTTTGTAAGGGCCTTATACTAGCTGATATGAAGGGGTTGGTGGCAGTGGAAACTCCCTTATAGTATGGGCAGAAGGGGGCATAGCTATTAAACCTGTGCCAGCCTTCCCCAAGTGTGTGTGTGTGTGTGTGTGTGTGTGTGTGTGTGTGTGTTTGTATATAAATCAAATCTCATAGTGTGTTTGCCAGCTACTTGGGCAAGGACAAGAAGCACTGGTTGGACATAGAGGGTGCTGGAGGTCTTGGCATGGTCCCTCAGCTGAGATCTTAACCCTATAGCTGTGCCAGTGGGGAGTCTTACTGGGTATCTGGAGAAAGAAAGAGAAATCAGCACCAGACTGACTGTGATCTCTGTGTGCTCTTAAGGGAAGTTGCACTTTACCGTGTGTTTATTTGTCATCCTTCCATTGCGTACACCCCCTACCTGTTGCCAGTGGTGAGGATTGAGGTTCTTGATTACTGGGCCAGTGCAAGGGAATCACATATTAATTGGTGGCAGTAGTGGGATATCCACATCACATATTAATTGGTTGACAGTGGTGAGGTAGCCACATCACATATTAATTGGCCTGTAGTGGTGTGGATATTGAATTTCTGTAGCCTGTGTACAGTCACTGAGGTCACTGAAGGTGTTTGTACCCGAAATCAGCCATGCAGTGAACATTTCAGATCATATTTTTTTTTAGCTTAGTTAGTCAGGGAGAGCAGGCAAGCATGTCAGCAGAGGAGTACTGCAAGCAGACAAGGAGCCAGTTGGCTGAGATGTGCCAGGCTCAAGGACTGGTGCATGACAACCAGACTAACACAGAAATGATTGCAGCGTTAGTCACAGCTGCATCACAGGATAACAACCAGTAGGACAATCAGACTGGCCTTGGAGGTGTACAACACTTAGAAAATGGACAGCTCAACCTTTCCACAGAGGACTTAAAAATCTGTCTGGAGTTAAAGAGACTTGAGCTGGAGGGCAAGCATGTGGAAATAGAGGCCAGTAAATGTCTCCTACATAAGATCCACATACCCTCTCTATACTATCGATACACCTCACTTTATAGTACTGGCAATTCTCCTACTGCACCTTGATGACCTTATTAGATGTCATTATATCAAATGAAACTTATTTCTAGACAGCCAACATCTCACATCAACATTCCATTACCTGTATTTCTCCTCTCAAGACTGTTTATTCCCCTGTCTGTATTATACTAGTTGCCCACCCTAACAATTATGTTATACTACTCTGCACATCTTTATGCTGCATTATGCTGTTCTTTGTATGTATGTAATATATATATATATATATATATATATATATATATATATATATATATATATATATATATAGCCTAACATTAATGTAAATTCTAATAGTCTGTGACATGTTATTGGAGCTTTACTCCCTGTGCCTCCACTGAAAATGGGCTTTTCTTGGCCCAGTGGACTTCCCCGGTCATCAAACTGGAATAAATAAATAAATAAATAAATAAATTTCTTCAATAATTTACAGAGGGGGATAATTTTGATAGTTTCATTCATATGTTTGAGAGCGTATGTAAACAGTATAATGTTGACCAACGGCTCTGGGCATGGTTCCTGACCCCCTTACTCCATGGTAAAGCTTTAACTGCAGTTTCTAAACTGTCTTGATACTGATTGCTTAAATTATAATACAGTAAAAAATGTTTGTTGGAATGCTTTAAGTTAACACCTGAAGCTTACAGAAAAAAGTTTTGTGAGCATAGATGAAAGGGTGTGTGAATATATTGCTGAACTAACCACTTATTTTCATAGGTGGTTGGGTGGATGTCAGGTGACCACTTCTGAAGGGATGGCAGACCTTTTGGTGAGGAAACAAGCCCTTAGCATTTTGCATGAGGACATGAGAATATGGTTAACTGATAGACAATACAATACTGCAGATGAGTAGAGGAAGAAGGGAGACCGATACCAAGCAAGCAGGGCATCACAGCACAGGAAAGGGACACCCAGTGCTGCTCATGGGTCTAAGGGAACCTATGGTGGGCAGCCTAGCCATGTAGCATATAGATGTCCATGGAGGCAAGGTGTGGAACAAAAGGTGGGAGAGCCAGTAAGTGGGAATGACAAAATGCAAGCAGTAAGTTGTCTCGAGACAATAAGGGTGCCAAACTACCACAAGAGGTTATATCCTATCTTAGTAAATGGGAAAGAAGCCATTGCTAAGACAGACACAGCTTTTGACCTAACTATTGTAAAGCCTGCAATGGTTAAAGAGGTGCAGTACTTGCTTGGGCAGTCTACTCCAGTCAGAGCTTTAGGAGGGACCCCATTCCAAATACCTTTGGCTAGGGTTTACCTTGACTGTGAGGGTGGAAAAGGAAGCCAGCAAGTAGGTGTGTTTGAGGATATCCCTGCAGATGTCTTGATAGGGAATGATTTTGATAATGCACTACCATGTGTGCATGCAGTTACACGCAGTCAGGCTTTGAGACAAGCATGTGGGTCTAGCAGCCTTGGGGAGACCCATTCAGACTGCACACTTGCAGCCAGGACTGGTGAAGTGGTTACTTCAGGGAGGGAGCTACCCTGTAGCAGTGAGACTGAAGGTGAGCCACAGCTGCTTGTGTTTACTGATGTTCCCTTGGAATGAGTGACTGCAAGGGCAGAGATGAGTAGTAGTAGTACACAGGCTGACAGTGAGGCATCGCTGTCAGAGGATGCCATACTTCCTGTGGAAGTGGAGCTGGGAAGGGTTTCAAAGAGAGAGATGAGACAGGCTCAGCTCTCAGACCCTACATTACAAGGCCTGAGAGAGGTAGCTAGTGAGACACCTGATTCTGAAGGGAAGGGAGAATCTATACACTGGTACAAAGGGTTACTGTATAGAGGGTGGACCCCTGAGGGAGGGATAGAGGATGAGAGAATACAGCAGTTGGTAGTGCCCAGAGCCTACAGTCTGGCACTTCTAGCCATAGCCCATGATATTCCCTTTGTAGGTCATATGGGCATAAAACGTACAAAGAGACAGATTATGCAGAACTTTTATTGGACTAGGATTTCTGGAGATGGAACAGGGTACTGCAGGACCTGTGAGCAGTTCCAAAAGGTAGGCAAGGCAGGAGACAAGGTGAAAGCTCCTTTGATGCCTTTGCCTGTGATTGAGGAGCCATTTCAGAGGGTAGCTATGGAAATTGTCAGGCCTCTGAGTACCCCAAGTTCCACAGGGATAAAGTATATCCTAGTGGTAGTAGATTATGCTACCAGATACCCTGAGACAGTGGCTCTGTCCTCCATTGAGGCAGAAAAAGTGGCAAATACTTTGTTAGAGATTTTCAGCAGGGTAGGTTTCCCAAAAAGAAATACTGACTGACAGAGGTGCCAATTTCATGTCAGACCTGCTGGCTTGTCTGTGGATGTACTGTGGGGTGAAGCACCTAAAGACCCCCACCTACCATCCCCAGACTAATGGTCTTGTTGAGAGGTTAAACTCTACACTTAAGGCCAAGCTATGGGCATTTGCAGACCAGTTTAAGAGGGACTGGGACAAATATTTGCCCCATCTGTTTGCTTACAGAGAGGTTCCCCAGGAATCCACACATTTTTCACCCTTTGAGTTGCTGTATGGGCATAGGGTGAGGGGACCTCTAGATTTGATTTGAGATGAGTGGGAGAGTGAGTATGAATCCCACAAGAAGTCTGTTGTGGCATTTGTCCTAAACCTCAGGACAAGGCTCAGGGAACTCGTGAGCTTGGTCCAGGAGAACCTGACAGAGGCCCAACAGCAGAAAAAGGTCTGGTATGAAAGGAATGCTCGAGCTAGAGAGTACGATGTAGGGCAGCAGGTAATGGTTCTCATTCCTGTCAGGCACAAGAAGCTGCAGGCAGCTTGGGAGGGACCCTACAAGTTGGCAAAAAAGGTCAGTGATGTTAACTACATGGTAGAACTGCAATTCAGGAGGCAGGGTCATAAATTGCACCATGTTAAAATTATGAAACCTTACCATGATAAAGAGGCCCTTGTGCTGAGTATTTGCAGTGGATGGCAGGAGGAGTCTGAGGGGGATCTGGTGACTGATCTCCTCAGTGAGGCTCGAACTGACACTTCAGTGGAAGGGGTAGCAGTGTCCCAGCAGTTATCCCCTACCCAGGTTTGAGAAATCTGAGCAGTGTTACAAGAGTTTGAGGTCATGCTCAGTGGGAAACAAGGGTGCATCCACCTGGTGCAGCACCAAGTGGATACAGGACCCCAAAGGCCTATCAAGCAGGTTCCTTCTAGGATGCCTGAGAGAGTCAAACAAACTCTGAGGGAAGATATACAGGACATTTTGGAACTAGAGGTAATCCAGGAGTCCAGCAGTCCCTGGGCCTCCCCAGTGGTGCTAGTACCGAATAAGGATGGCAGCACCAGGTTCTGTGTGGACTACAGGAAATTAAATAGTCACACAGAGTCAGATGCTTACCCCATGCCTAGGACAGATGAAGCCCTAGAGCAGCTGGGTGGGGTAAGTATCTAACCACTATTAATCTTACCAAGGGTTACTGTCAGGTGCCCTTGACTCCCAATGCTAGAGAGAGGTCAGTTTTGTGACTCCTTTTGGCTTGTATGAGTTGATGAATATGTCCTTTGGGATGAAAAATGCCTGAGCAACTTTCCAGAGGCTGGTAGATTGTATCCTAGCAGGAGCAGGAGATTTTACCCTTGCTTACCTAGATGATATTGCCATCAACAGCCATTTCTGGCAAGAGCACCTTCAGCATGTCACAACAAGGTTTCCATACCTCCCATAGTACTAACACTGCACTTCTAACCTTTATAGATACTGTCAATAAAGATACAGCTAACAACATACCGGTCTCCTTCTTATGTCTATACTTGTCTAAAGTTTTCAACACAGTTTGTTGCAGCAAACTTCTACTTCAGAATGGCCACATTAGGTGTATCACAGCCCACCCTTCTATGGTTCAAAAGCTACTTAACCAATAGGTATCAGTCAGTAAAATGGCACACCACCCTCTCTCCATACCTCCCAGTCATCACCTGTATACCACAAGGCTCTATCCTTGGTCTCCTCCTCGTTAACATTCTCACCAACACCCTCCACACATCTACACAACAGCCCTCCCAAATACAATACGCTGATGACTCCGCATTTATATGCACATCAGATAACCTGGCACATCCCCAGAAAATTACTTGGGAAACTGTAACAGCCACTGAAACATGGCTTTGTAACTCACAACTCATGCTACTCCCTCGAAAAAACAAACTACTAACCGCCCAGATCTCCCTGATGTGAAAAACAAAATTTAAAATCCTCACATCTAATAATGCAACATCTGAAGTCACTTCTAATATCAAATAATGATGAAGGCTATGGGATCATAAAAACTAATGCTGACTAATAATAATAATAATTAAAATAATGCTCATTTCTTCTTCTTTCAGGGGTCGCCACAGCGGTTCACCTGTCCGCTCAAGATTGGCAGTGGAGGTTTTACTCTGTCGAGTTGCCAGCCCGGCAACCAACCTTCCACAGAAGGCACAATTAAAATAATACTAATAATAATGATAATAGGTGATGATAATGACTAATTCTGCAAATGACTGCAAGCTAGGAGCAGTCATTGAATCCCCAAATGACTTGGCCATCCCCCAGGAAGGTTTGCTTCAAATACATAACTGGTGTCAAAATCATGGTCTGAAACTAAATGCTGAAAAATGCTTGACTGTATCTTTTGGGAAGTATCTACCCAAGGGAACTACCACATTGACAATACACCCCTAAGACTTGACCCAGTTGCTTAGGATTTGGGAACTTATGTGGACAGCAACCTAACTTTTGACCAACATCTGTCTATTGTTATAAGAAAGTCCTTCTATATTGCACAGATTATAAACAAAGGGATTATGTCTCAGTCTAGGGATGTCATTGATCCCCTTTACTCAGACCTCAATGGGCCAATCATTGCATATAATGCCCCCTTTGACGTATATCTGTTCAGACACATGCAACAACTGAAAAGCCCACAGAAATAATTTCCAGGAAGGATACAAGGCATAAACAACATGTTCTACATGGACCGACTGAACCCCTGCCACCATACTCGGTATACTACATACTGCTAAGGCGTGACCTGTGTGTGATATAGAAGGCATCCTGCAACCCATCATTGATGGACTTACTCCACATTAGTAAGTCAGATGGCCTCAGAAATACTCAGTCTAGGGATTTAAACTTCATATTTTATGGAGGATACCACTGTTATGGAACAGACTCCCTATTCACATAAAACAAAGTTCATCCCTGTCCATTTTCAAGTTCAGCTTAGATGTATGAATGGGAAACAGAAAATTTACCCTAGGACTGCCCTTGTACTAATAATGGACAATGCAGCACCTACATGCTTTATCTTATGCATAGGTCCCTTCAAATTGTCTATGGTATGATCCCAGTTAGTCTCATTAGGGGTAATATATAACTACCAACCATGGGACAGGTGAGGCCAATCAATAACAAAATGGGATAGGTTATTAATAATGTAAAAGGGGAAATTGGCTAGAATTAAAATGGCTTGCAAAGGCAGCTATCCTAGTACTTACCTATGAACCTGTAATTTTGCATTTGATCTGCATATACAAAACTGCATAAAAAAATCTCCAAATACTTGGAATGCTTTAAAGATGCAAAAACTTTCTCACAAACACAACTAAAACTACCCTTGCCACTACTTCCTCCTCCCCTCACTACGTTATGGTGCTCACATTCTTACTAACATCCAGACAGCACAAAAAGCAAAATTTGAGCAATGCTACAACCAAGTGGCTAAATTTACAGCAAATGCCCCTTTCAGACCTCAATACTGTATAGTATTGAAAGCCTAGATTGGTTAGAACTATCACATCAACTAACATATACAAAGCTTATTGTCGTTCGGCTTGTGTTGTTCAGCTTTTCCCGGTTAGGGGTCACCACAGCGGAACTCCGGTCCGCTAATGATTGGCAGTAGATTTTTACGTACTGGCTTGCCGGGCCTAACGCACAACCTTCAATGAAGGAACGTCCATTCACGCATGTCGCCACACAGAAGACGCTCTAACTGAGAATTGAACGGGCAACGTCTAACTGTGAGGCGACAATCCCACATGTAAAATTTCCAGCACACATCTGCTTGTCTGGCACTAAATACCATTACACACAGCTGTCTTTGGACTCTGTCATTATGATCCAGAGATGAAAGACTTCTCTCTGTCCCCAAACTATAAAATCTGCTGGGCATGGTCTACATTAATACCATGTTGCTAAGGCCTGGAACTCCTTACCTATAGCCATTAGGTCAATACCCTCCCTGCAGTCCTCATTCTGAAATAGTTATTAGCCAAACCCTGTCTCTGTTCTTGCTCAACCCCAGGATAACAATATTCTTAAATATTAAGTTTTGATTCATAACTTATACCTCCTTACTCCCCCTTTTCACACACTTCCTAACTTTTTCTAGATATGTAATAACTTTTCCCTCAGTTCATACTGCAGTTCATGTATGCATTATACTAGCTTGCCTTTACCTTCTAAAAACTGTCTAAAATCTTTCTAATAATTCAGTTATTGTTACTGAAAGGAAAGAATACTGAACATCTTTACAACAGTGTTTTGCTTCTGTTGTATCAGTCAGTTTACTTCTGCAGACAAGATTTTACAGCTGGAACAACTGTATAGACATACATATAATGTTAATATAAATGTACTGTAGTGGAACTTTTCTCCCCAGGTCTTCACTGAAAATGGGCTTTGCCCAGTCAAACTTTCATGATCAACAAACACAAACAAATAAAATCAATAAAACATACAAGTTGTATCAGTTTTTAGCTAATGTAGCCACATTATGCTTAATTTTGTATAATTATGTAAACCATAGATGTTTTTGTGTTATTTTTGAATCTTGTAAAATTATTGTTCTCAGAAATGTTTTTGTAATACTGTGGAACATTTCTCCCTCGGCTTCTAATGAAAATGGGCACCTACCCAGTTAGACTTTCCCAGTAATCCGATGTCAGTAAACAACTACCATGCTTGGCCTTGTCTGTACAAATGTTGCCTCTGCCTACACCCCACTAATATGCAATACTATACAACACTATACTTTAATATAATATAATATAATATAATATAATATAATATAATATAATATAATATAATATAGCACACAAACAACTTATGATTGCAACAACTACCCAAATGAAAACCCAACTCAAAGTAAACAGGAAAACTAAACTAAACCATATAAATGCCCTAGGGCAGATAGCCTAGTATGAACCTATGAACCTATAATCTTGATGAGTGGATGGGAGATCGTAGGTTTACCCCGGGTATCACTTCTGTGTCACTGTTAGACAGAGGCACAGTATACTAACCTCGAAAAAGGGCATAGCAAAATAAATTTAAAATGGGTGGCGAAAGCCAAACACATTCTGGCTAGGCTTATAAATGCCCTAGGGCAGATAGCCTAGTATGAACCTATGAACCTATAATCTTGATGAGTGGATGGGAGATAGTAGGTTTACCCTGGGTATCACTTCTGTGTCACTGTTAGACAGAGGCACAGTATACTAACCTCGAAAAAGGGCATAGCAAAATACATTTAAAATGGGTGGTGAAAGCCAAACACATTCTGGCTAAGCTTATAAATGCCCTAGGGCAGATAGCCTAGTATGAACCTATGAACCTGTGAACCTATAAAACCTATTTTTCAACGTGGGAGCAAAACACATATTTTCACTTCAAACATAAAAATAATAAGGAAGTGCAGTATATAACAGTATACAAGATGTCTCTTGATATAGCATAATATGTAACACTAATCCTCCCTGTCAAAATAAACTGGTTGCTCCCCTATAGCACTGGTTGGACACCTGTGTCTCACAGCCACTAAGGCCTAAACATAAATCCAACATATTAGTCATAGGACACTCCATTGTGAGACACACAAATGTGTCCCTCACCAGGCTGGATAAGCAGAAGGTCACGGTTAGTTGTTTGTCAGGTACCAGAATCTGCCATATCACAAATGCACTCAAGTCTCTCAGTAATAAGTACTGTTATGACTCTGTCATAGTCCATGTTGGTGTGAATGACTTGAGATGTATGTTCCTGGACTATATGAAGAAAGACATATTTGAGCTCACTGAATGTGTGTCCCAGGCAGGTGTGTTCCTAGCCTTAGCAGCATTCTACTGTCACCCAGAATGATGCCTCAATACAAACAGAAAATGACTAACAACTGGCATAGTTTCTGGTGCCATTCCACGGGATCCAGTACCTGACAACTTGGGAAGACATTATCAACAAACCACAACACTTTGTCAGAGATGGCCTACATCTGTCTCTCTTGGGCTTCAGACTTCTGGCAAAGGCTCTTGCCTCCCCCATAGTGCCTTTTAGGCAATGCCATGAAGTCAAAACTACCAACATGATAATTTCATCAAAACACAGATTAAAAGTCATGCTGCTAAATGCTAGGTGTCTAAACATGAAACGGCACTCACTGCAAGCATTCTTAACCTTGGAAGATGCTGACATTTGTGCAGTCACAGAAACCTGGTTCAAAGCTGAGGAGAGCACCCTAGCCATACCAGGTTACTCATCCTATCATACATTCAGACCCCAAACCATGGGCAGCAAAGCAAAAGGAGATGGAGTTGCTATATGTATTAAAGACATACACACCTCCAGGCTGGTCAAACATTATGATGCACAGGAGACACTCCAGATGCAGTTAACCATTGACAAGGCCCCCATTCAAATCATAGCAAGTTACAGGCCCCCTACTTTGACTCAAGATTTCCACTCCACCTATCTGGACCTCTTTGAATCTATCAAGATTCAACCCTTTACCCTGATCCTGAGTGACTAACTATTCAACCATAGACTGGAAGAGCTACTCATGCCAAAACACAGATTCCTTGATTTTGCCAGTGAAAATGCCTTGGGCCAGCTGGTCAACACCCCCACAAGAGATGATAATATCTTGGACTTGGTATTAACCAACATGAGTAACTACTGCAGCATCCCTACAGTATCATCCTCCCTGATAAGATCCAACCACAAAGCGGTCACTTTCAAGGTCACCATCTCCCCCAACCCCCCCAGTCCAAGCTAGGGTTAAACAAATAAATCTTCTCCAAAGCTGATTACAACCTCCTGAGGGAAGGTATAAACAGCTTCACAGCCCTCCTTCCATAGGAATTGGCTCATATATCCAAACCTGCACCAAAGTACTATACGAGAATTTATATACCTGCGTGGAATCAGGAACACTTGATAGGACAAAATCATCATCCTCAAGGAAGAATAAACCTGTCTGGTGGATATCTGCAATAAAAGACTCTACAATAAAAGAAAAAATTGCTGTGCAGGACCAAGAAGGAGCAGGTGCCTAACTGGAAGCAATTTCTCCTTAGCATGAACAAGCACATAAGAGCACTAGTGAAATCCTCCAAAGCAAACTTCAAATCCAAACTAGCCACATCTACTAAAGGCAATCATAAGGCCTTCTTCACATATGTCCGCAATCTCAAAAGAAGCACACAGATATGCTCAGAACTGGTGGTCAAGGACACCACATACACAAACTCTGTAGATATAGCTAACCTGCTGGTAGACAGGGTCAGTGAAAACTTTGCCCCTGTGACCCCCATCAGTAAATCAGGACATCCCCAGCATCTGCCCTCCACTAATCTTTAGAGAGCAAGTCATCACTGCCCTCTCAAAAGCAAAAATACAGCCTCCATGGGACTCGATAACATCCCAGACTAAATCCTACATGAACTCAGGCAGGAACTTGAAGCACCATTAGGTACTCACCAAAGCCTGAGTATCAGCTTTGTCCCAGCAGAGTGGAGGACAGCCACCATCATCCCTTTGCACAAAGGTGGAACGTCCACCTATGCAGGAAATTATAGACCCATTAGCCTAACTAGCCTGATCTGCAAGGCCATGGCACCAATTATCATGGACCTCATTAACAACCTCCAAACACTCGATCCCACACATTTTGGTTTTGTCAAGGAGAGGTCATGCCTGTTAAATTTAGTCAACTTCTTTGAGACAGTCACTAAAGCCATGGATGAGGGAAGACGGTGCACACCACCTACCTTGTACAGTCACTGAGGTCACTGAAGGTGTTTGTACCCGAAATCAGCCATGCAGTGAACATTTCAGATCATATTTTTTTTTAGCTTAGTTAGTCAGGGAGAGCAGGCAAGCATGTCAGCAGAGGAGTACTGCAAGCAGACAAGGAGCCAGTTGGCTGAGATGTGCCAGGCTCAAGGACTGGTGCATGACAACCAGACTAACACAGAAATGATTGCAGCGTTAGTCACAGCTGCATCACAGGATAACAACCAGTAGGACAATCAGACTGGCCTTGGAGGTGTACAACACTTAGAAAATGGACAGCTCAACCTTTCCACAGAGGACTTAAAAATCTGTCTGGAGTTAAAGAGACTTGAGCTGGAGGGCAAGCATGTGGAAATAGAGGCCAGTAAATGTCTCCTACATAAGCTCCCCCATACCCTCTCATTACTATCAATACACTCCACTTTATAGTACTGGCAATTCTCCTACTGCACCTTGATGACCTTATTAGATGTCATTATATCAAATGAAACTTATTTCTAGACAGCCAACATCTCACATCAACATTCCATTACCTGTATTTCTCCTCTCAAGACTGTTTATTCCCCTGTCTGTATTATACTAGTTGCCCACCCTAACAATTATGTTATACTACTCTGCACATCTTTATGCTGCATTATGCTGTTCTTTGTATGTATGTAATATATATATATATATATATATATATATATATATATATATATATATATATATATATGCCTAACATTAATGTAAATTCTAATAGTCTGTGACATGTTATTGGAGCTTTACTCCCTGTGCCTCCACTGAAAATGGGCTTTTCTTGGCCCAGTGGACTTCCCCGGTCATCAAACTGGAATAAATAAATAAATAAATAAATAAATTTCTTCAATAATTTACAGAGGGGGATAATTTTGATAGTTTCATTCATATGTTTGAGAGCGTATGTAAACAGTATAATGTTGACCAACGGCTCTGGGCATGGTTCCTGACTTCCTTACTCCATGGTAAAGCTTTAACTGCAGTTTCTAAACTGTCTTGGATACTGATTGCTTAAATTATAATACAGTAAAAATGTTTGTTGAATGCTTTAAGTTAACACCTGAAGCTTACAGAAAAAGTTTTGTGAGCATAGATGAAAGGGTGTGTGAATATATTGCTGAACTAACCACTTATTTTCATAGGTGGTTGGGTGGATGTCAGGTGACCACTTCTGAAGGGATGGCAGACCTTTTGGTGAGGAAACAAGCCCTTAGCATTTTGCATGAGGACATGAGAATATGGTTAACTGATAGACAATACAATACTGCAGATGAGTAGAGGAAGAAGGAGACCGATACCAAGCAAGCAGGGCATCACAGCACAGGAAAGGGACACCCAGTGCTGCTCATGGGTCTAAGGAACCTATGGTGGGCAGCCCAGCCATGTAGCATATAGATGTCCATGGAGGCAAGGTGTGGAACAAAAGGTGGGAGAGCCAGTAAGTGGGAATGACAAAATGCAAGCAGTAAGTTGTCTCGAGACAATAAGGGTGCCAAACTACCACAAGAGGTTATATCCTATCTTAGTAAATGGGAAAGAAGCCATTGCTAAGACAGACACAGCTTTTGACCTAACTATTGTAAAGCCTGCAATGGTTAAAGAGGTGCAGTACTTGCTTGGGCAGTCTACTCCAGTCAGAGCTTTAGGAGGGACCCCATTCCAAATACCTTTGGCTAGGGTTTACCTTGACTGTGAGGGTGGAAAAGGAAGCCAGCAAGTAGGTGTGTTTGAGGATATCCCTGCAGATGTCTTGATAGGGAATGATTTTGATAATGCACTACCATGTGTGCATGCAGTTACACGCAGTCAGGCTTTGAGACAAGCATGTGGGTCTAGCAGCCTTGGGGAGACCCATTCAGACTGCACACTTGCAGCCAGGACTGGTGAAGTGGTTACTTCAGGGAGGAGCTACCCTGTAGCAGTGAGACTGAAGGTGAGCCACAGCTGCTTGTGTTTACTGATGTTCCCTTGGAATGAGTGACTGCAAGGGCAGAGATGAGTAGTAGTAGTACACAGGCTGACAGTGAGGCATCGCTGTCAGAGGATGCCATACTTCCTGTGGAAGTGGAGCTGGGAAGGGTTTCAAAGAGAGAGATGAGACAGGCTCAGCTCTCAGACCCTACATTACAAGGCCTGAGAGAGGTAGCTAGTGAGACACCTGATTCTGAAGGGAAGGAGAATCTATACACTGGTACAAAGGGTTACTGTATAGAGGGTGGACCCTGAGGGAGGGATAGAGGATGAGAGAATACAGCAGTTGGTAGTGCCCAGAGCCTACAGTCTGGCACTTCTAGCCATAGCCCATGATATTCCCTTTGTAGGTCATATGGGCATAAAACGTACAAAGAGACAGATTATGCAGAACTTTTATTGGACTAGGATTTCTGGAGATGGAACAGGGTACTGCAGGACCTGTGAGCAGTTCCAAAAGGTAGGCAAGGCAGGAGACAAGGTGAAAGCTCCTTTGATGCCTTTGCCTGTGATTGAGGAGCCATTTCAGAGGGTAGCTATGGAAATTGTCAGGCCTCTGAGTACCCCAAGTTCCACAGGGATAAAGTATATCCTAGTGGTAGTAGATTATGCTACCAGATACCCTGAGACAGTGGCTCTGTCCTCCATTGAGGCAGAAAAAGTGGCAAATACTTTGTTAGAGATTTTCAGCAGGGTAGGTTTCCCAAAAAGAAATACTGACTGACAGAGGTGCCAATTTCATGTCAGACCTGCTGGCTTGTCTGTGGATGTACTGTGGGGTGAAGCACCTAAAGACCCCCACCTACCATCCCCAGACTAATGGTCTTGTTGAGAGGTTAAACTCTACACTTAAGGCCAAGCTATGGGCATTTGCAGACCAGTTTAAGAGGGACTGGGACAAATATTTGCCCCATCTGTTTGCTTACAGAGAGGTTCCCAGGAATCCACACATTTTTCACCCTTTGAGTTGCTGTATGGGCATAGGGTGAGGGGACCTCTAGATTTGATTTGAGATGAGTGGGAGAGTGAGTATGAATCCCACAAGAAGTCTGTTGTGGCATTTGTCCTAAACCTCAGGACAAGGCTCAGGGAACTCGTGAGCTTGGTCCAGGAGAACCTGACAGAGGCCCAACAGCAGAAAAAGGTCTGGTATGAAAGGAATGCTCGAGCTAGAGAGTACGATGTAGGGCAGCAGGTAATGGTTCTCATTCCTGTCAGGCACAAGAAGCTGCAGGCAGCTTGGGAGGGACCCTACAAGTTGGCAAAGAAGGTCAGTGATGTTAACTACATGGTAGAACTGCAATTCAGGAGGCAGGGTCATAAATTGCACCATGTTAAAATTATGAAACCTTACCATGATAAAGAGGCCCTTGTGCTGAGTATTTGCAGTGGATGGCAGGAGGAGTCTGAGGGGGATCTGGTGACTGATCTCCTCAGTGAGGCTCGAACTGACACTTCAGTGGAAGGGGTAGCAGTGTCCCAGCAGTTATCCCCTACCCAGGTTTGAGAAATCTGAGCAGTGTTACAAGAGTTTGAGGTCATGCTCAGTGGGAAACAGGGTGCATCCACCTGGTGCAGCACCAAGTGGATACAGGACCCCAAAGGCCTATCAAGCAGGTTCCTTCTAGGATGCCTGAGAGAGTCAAACAAACTCTGAGGGAAGATATACAGGACATTTTGGAACTAGAGGTAATCCAGGAGTCCAGCAGTCCCTGGGCCTCCCCAGTGGTGCTAGTACCGAATAAGGATGGCAGCACCAGGTTCTGTGTGGACTACAGGAAATTAAATAGTCACACAGAGTCAGATGCTTACCCCATGCCTAGGACAGATGAAGCCCTAGAGCAGCTGGGTGGGGTAAGTATCTAACCACTATTAATCTTACCAAGGGTTACTGTCAGGTGCCCTTGACTCCCAATGCTAGAGAGAGGTCAGTTTTTGTGACTCCTTTTGGCTTGTATGAGTTGATGAATATGTCCTTTGGGATGAAAAATGCCTGAGCAACTTTCCAGAGGCTGGTAGATTGTATCCTAGCAGGAGCAGGAGATTTTACCCTTGCTTACCTAGATGATATTGCCATCAACAGCCATTTCTGGCAAGAGCACCTTCAGCATGTCACAACAAGGTTTCCATACCTCCCATAGTACTAACACTGCACTTCTAACCTTTATAGATACTGTCAATAAAGATACAGCTAACAACATACCGGTCTCCTTCTTATGTCTATACTTGTCTAAAGTTTTCAACACAGTTTGTTGCAGCAAACTTCTACTTCAGAATGGCCACATTAGGTGCATCACAGCCCACCCTTCTATGGTTCAAAAGCTACTTAACCAATAGGTATCAGTCAGTAAAATGGCACACCACCCTCTCTCCATACCTCCCAGTCATCACCTGTATACCACAAGGCTCTATCCTTGGTCTCCTCCTCGTTAACATTCTCACCAACACCCTCCACACATCTACACAACAGCCCTCCCAAATACAATACGCTGATGACTCCGCATTTATATGCACATCAGATAACCTGGCACATCCCCAGAAAATTACTTGGGAAACTGTAACAGCCACTGAAACATGGCTTTGTAACTCACAACTCATGCTACTCCCTCGAAAAAACAAACTACTAACCGCCCAGATCTCCCTGATGTGAAAACAAAATTTAAAATCCTCACATCTAATAATGCAACATCTGAAGTCACTTCTAATATCAAATAATGATGAAGGCTATGGGATCATAAAAACTAATGCTGACTAATAATAATAATAATTAAAATAATGCTCATTTCTTCTTCTTTCAGGGGTCGCCACAGCGGTTCACCTGTCCGCTCAAGATTGGCAGTGGAGGTTTTACTCTGTCGAGTTGCCAGCCCGGCAACCAACCTTCCACAGAAGGCACAATTAAAATAATACTAATAATAATGATAATAGGTGATGATAATGACTAATTCTGCAAATGACTGCAAGCTAGAGCAGTCATTGAATCCCCAAATGACTTGGCCATCCCCAGGAAGGTTTGCTTCAAATACATAACTGGTGTCAAAATCATGGTCTGAAACTAAATGCTGAAAAATGCTTGACTGTATCTTTTGGGAAGTATCTACCCAAGGAACTACCACATTGACAATACACCCCTAAGACTTGACCCAGTTGCTTAGGATTTGGGAACTTATGTGGACAGCAACCTAACTTTTGACCAACATCTGTCTATTGTTATAAGAAAGTCCTTCTATATTGCACAGATTATAAACAAAGGGATTATGTCTCAGTCTAGGGATGTCATTGATCCCTTTACTCAGACCTCAATGGGCCAATCATTGCATATAATGCCCCCTTTGACGTATATCTGTTCAGACACATGCAACAACTGAAAAGCCCACAGAAATAATTTCCAGGAAGGATACAAGGCATAAACAACATGTTCTACATGGACCGACTGAACCCCTGCCACCATACTCGGTATACTACATACTGCTAAGGCGTGACCTGTGTGTGATATAGAAGGCATCCTGCAACCCATCATTGATGGACTTACTCCACATTAGTAAGTCAGATGGCCTCAGAAATACTCAGTCTAGGGATTTAAACTTCATATTTTATGGAGGATACCACTGTTATGGAACAGACTCCCTATTCACATAAAACAAAGTTCATCCCTGTCCATTTTCAAGTTCAGCTTAGATGTATGAATGGAAACAGAAAATTTACCCTAGGACTGCCCTTGTACTAATAATGGACAATGCAGCACCTACATGCTTTATCTTATGCATAGGTCCCTTCAAATTGTCTATGGTATGATCCCAGTTAGTCTCATTAGGGTAATATATAACTACCAACCATGGGACAGGTGAGGCCAATCAATAACAAAATGGGATAGGTTATTAATAATGTAAAAGGGAAATTGGCTAGAATTAAAATGGCTTGCAAAGGCAGCTATCCTAGTACTTACCTATGAACCTGTAATTTTGCATTTGATCTGCATATACAAAACTGCATAAAAAAATCTCCAAATACTTGGAATGCTTTAAAGATGCAAAAACTTTCTCACAAACACAACTAAAACTACCCTTGCCACTACTTCCTCCTCCCCTCACTACGTTATGGTGCTCACATTCTTACTAACATCCAGACAGCACAAAAAGCAAAATTTGAGCAATGCTACAACCAAGTGGCTAAATTTACAGCAAATGCCCCTTTCAGACCTCAATACTGTATAGTATTGAAAGCCTAGATTGGTTAGAACTATCACATCAACTAACATATACAAAGCTTATTGTCGTTCGGCTTGTGTTGTTCAGCTTTTCCCGGTTAGGGGTCACCACAGCGGAACTCCGGTCCGCTAATGATTGGCAGTAGATTTTTACGTACTGGCTTGCCGGGCCTAACGCACAACCTTCAATGAAGGAACGTCCATTCACGCATGTCGCCACACAGAAGACGCTCTAACTGAGAATTGAACGGGCAACGTCTAACTGTGAGGCGACAATCCCACATGTAAAATTTCCAGCACACATCTGCTTGTCTGGCACTAAATACCATTACACACAGCTGTCTTTGGACTCTGTCATTATGATCCAGAGATGAAAGACTTCTCTCTGTCCCCAAACTATAAAATCTGCTGGGCATGGTCTACATTAATACCATGTTACTAAGGCCTGGAACTCCTTACCTATAGCCATTAGGTCAATACCCTCCCTGCAGTCCTCATTCTGAAATAGTTATTAGCCAAACCCTGTCTCTGTTCTTGCTCAACCCCAGGATAACAATATTCTTAAATATTAAGTTTTGATTCATACCTTATACCTCCTTACTCCCCCTTTTCACTCACTTCCTAACTTTATCTAGATATGTAATAACTTTTTTCCCTCAGTTCATATTGCAGTTCATGTATGCATTATACTAGCTTGCCTTTACCTTCTAAAAACTGTCTAAAATCTTTCTAATAATTCAGTTATTGTTACTGAAAGGAAAGAATACTGAACATCTTTACAACAGTGTTTTGCTTCTGTTGTATCAGTCAGTTTACTTCTGCAGACAAGATTTTACAGCTGGAACAACTGTATAGACATACATATAATGTTAATATAAATGTACTGTAGTGGAACTTTTCTCCCCAGGTCTTCACTGAAAATGGGCTTTGCCCAGTCAAACTTTCATGATCAACAAACACAAACAAATAAAATCAATAAAACATACAAGTTGTATCAGTTTTTAGCTAATGTAGCCACATTATGCTTAATTTTGTATAATTATGTAAACCATAGATGTTTTTGTGTTATTTTGAATCTTGTAAAATTATTGTTCTCAGAAATGTTTTTGTAATACTGTGGAACATTTCTCCCTCGGCTTCTAATGAAAATGGGCACCTACCCAGTTAGACTTTCCCAGTAATCCGATGTCAGTAAACAAATACCATGCTTGGCCTTGTCTGTACAAATGTTGCCTCTGCCTACACCCCACTAATATGCAATACTATACAACACTATACTTTAATATAATATAATATAATATAATATAATATAATATAATATAATATAATATAATATAGCACACAAACAACTTATGATTGCAACAACTACCCAAATGAAAACCCAACTCAAAGTAAACAGGAAAACTAAACCAAAACTAAACTAAACCATATAAATGCCCTAGGGCAGATAGCCTAGTATGAACCTATGAACCTATAATCTTGATGAGTGGATGGGAGATCGTAGGTTTACCCCGGGTATCACTTCTGTGTCACTGTTAGACAGAGGCACAGTATACTAACCTCGAAAAAGGGCATAGCAAAATAAATTTAAAATGGGTGGCGAAAGCCAAACACATTCTGGCTAGGCTTATAAATGCCCTAGGGCAGATAGCCTAGTATGAACCTATGAACCTATAATCTTGATGAGTGGATGGGAGATCGTAGGTTTACCCCTGGTATCACTTCTGTGTCACTGTTAGACAGAGGCACAGTATACTAACCTCGAAAAAGGGCATAGCAAAATACATTTAAAATGGGTGGTGAAAGCCAAACACATTCTGGCTAAGCTTATAAATGCCCTAGGGCAGATAGCCTAGTATGAACCTATGAACCTGTGAACCTATAAAACCTATTTTTCAACGTGGGAGCAAAAACACATATTTTCACTTCAAACATAAAAATAATAAGGAAGTGCAGTATATAACAGTATACAAGATGTCTCTTGATATAGCATAATATGTAACACTAATCCTCCCTGTCAAAATAAACTGGTTGCTCCCCTATAGCACTGGTTGGACACCTGTGTCTCACAGCCACTAAGGCCTAAACATAAATCCAACATATTAGTCATAGGACACTCCATTGTGAGACACACAAATGTGTCCCTCACCAGGCTGGATAAGCAGAAGGTCACGGTTAGTTGTTTGTCAGGTACCAGAATCTGCCATATCACAAATGCACTCAAGTCTCTCAGTAATAAGTACTGTTATGACTCTGTCATAGTCCATGTTGGTGTGAATGACTTGAGATGTATGTTCCTGGACTATATGAAGAAAGACATATTTGAGCTCACTGAATGTGTGTCCCAGGCAGGTGTGTTCCTAGCCTTAGCAGCATTCTACTGTCACCCAGAATGATGCCTCAATACAAACAGAAAATGACTAACAACTGGCATAGTTTCTGGTGCCATTCCACGGGGATCCAGTACCTGACAACTTGGGAAGACATTATCAACAAACCACAACACTTTGTCAGAGATGGCCTACATCTGTCTCTCTTGGGCTTCAGACTTCTGGCAAAGGCTCTTGCCTCCCCCATAGTGCCTTTTTTAGGCAATGCCATGAAGTCAAAACTACCAACATGATAATTTCATCAAAACACAGATTAAAAGTCATGCTGCTAAATGCTAGGTGTCTAAACATGAAACGGCACTCACTGCAAGCATTCTTAACCTTGGAAGATGCTGACATTTGTGCAGTCACAGAAACCTGGTTCAAAGCTGAGGAGAGCACCCTAGCCATACCAGGTTACTCATCCTATCATACATTCAGACCCCAAACCATGGGCAGCAAAGCAAAAGGAGATGGAGTTGCTATATGTATTAAAGACATACACACCTCCAGGCTGGTCAAACATTATGATGCACAGGAGACACTCCAGATGCAGTTAACCATTGACAAGGCCCCCATTCAAATCATAGCAAGTTACAGGCCCCCTACTTTGACTCAAGATTTCCACTCCACCTATCTGGACCTCTTTGAATCTATCAAGATTCAACCCTTTACCCTGATCCTGAGTGACTAACTATTCAACCATAGACTGGAAGAGCTACTCATGCCAAAACACAGATTCCTTGATTTTGCCAGTGAAAATGCCTTGGGCCAGCTGGTCAACACCCCCACAAGAGATGATAATATCTTGGACTTGGTATTAACCAACATGAGTAACTACTGCAGCATCCCTACAGTATCATCCTCCCTGATAAGATCCAACCACAAAGCGGTCACTTTCAAGGTCACCATCTCCCCCAACCCCCCCAGTCCAAGCTAGGGTCAAACAAATAAACTTCTCCAAAGCTGATTACAACCTCCTGAGGGAAGGTATAAACAGCTTCACAGCCCCCTCCCCTTCCATAGGAATTGGCTCATATATCCAAACCTGCACCAAAGTACTATACGAGAATTTATATACCTGCGTGGAATCAGGAACACTTGATAGGACAAAATCATCATCCTCAAGGAAGAATAAACCTGTCTGGTGGATATCTGCAATAAAAAGACTCTACAATAAAAGGAAAAAATTGCTGTGCAGGACCAAGAAGGAGCAGGTGCCTAACTGGAAGCAATTTCTCCTTAGCATGAACAAGCACATAAGAGCACTAGTGAAATCCTCCAAAGCAAACTTCAAATCCAAACTAGCCACATCTACTAAAGGCAATCATAAGGCCTTCTTCACATATGTCCGCAATCTCAAAAGAAGCACACAGATATGCTCAGAACTGGTGGTCAAGGACACCACATACACAAACTCTGTAGATATAGCTAACCTGCTGGTAGACAGGGTCAGTGAAAACTTTGCCCCTGTGACCCCCCCATCAGTAAATCAGGACATCCCCAGCATCTGCCCCCTCCCCTAATCTTTAGAGAGCAAGTCATCACTGCCCTCTCAAAAGCAAAAATACAGCCTCCATGGGACTCGATAACATCCCAGACTAAATCCTACATGAACTCAGGCAGGAACTTGAAGCACCATTAGGTACTCACCAAAGCCTGAGTATCAGCTTTGTCCCAGCAGAGTGGAGGACAGCCACCATCATCCCTTTGCACAAAGGTGGAACGTCCACCTATGCAGGAAATTATAGACCCATTAGCCTAACTAGCCTGATCTGCAAGGCCATGGCACCAATTATCATGGACCTCATTAACAACCTCCAAACACTCGATCCCACACATTTTGGTTTTGTCAAGGAGAGGTCATGCCTGTTAAATTTAGTCAACTTCTTTGAGACAGTCACTAAAGCCATGGATGAGGGGAAGACGGTGCACACCACCTACCTTGTCCTGGCCAAAACCTTCGATACTATTTTCCACTCAGGTATAATAGATCAACTGTTTCAACTACGCATCAATTCCTATGTTACCAGATGGGTAGCAAGCTGTCTATACAGATAGGGTAAAAGCCATGTCCCTGTACTCTCATACAGACTTCTCAGAGATGACCTCTGTCTGGCATAGCATGCCTTGATAGGACTACTGCATATTCGCAAGTCAAGCTCCACTTGAGTAACCTGCACGTGTGACCTCAACTTGGTCTGTGACATCAATAGGGCCTGTTGGCGGGACAGATTTGTGTCCCAGAGACTCCCCCTTCTGTGAAATAGACTCCCTCCCTATATCAAGCAGAGTACCTCATTAACCCTTTTTAAGCACAACCTGGATAACTAGATGGGAACAGAAAATATAACCCTGGGATTCCACCTGTGTCCCTGCTGGACAGGGGCATTGGGTCATGACTTGTCAGAACATAAGGGCCTCAGGGCCAATAACCTGGTAACTTCCTATGATCCTATGGTCTACCAAATTTACTTCACAAACTACAAAACACTAAGGCAAAATTTCACTCAGTTATTTGTGCAAATAACTGGCCACCCACATTGCAACAAAAATCGTCAGACTGAAAGACAATGAAAGCAATGTTACCGAGCATTAACTATTTTGTACTGCTTAGCTATCCCTGATTTTGACTCATATTAGTACCTTTCTCTTTGTATAATGTTTGGATTTTCTGGTAAATCACAGAAGTCAACAGTCAGTAAGTAATGTCAGACAGAGTTTCACACTTCTTAATCTTTAGGAAATCCGCACTGAAGAAAATCTTGTTATTCTCCTACAAACTTTTAAGTGAAATAGGACAATATTTAAAATTATCCCTGATTTTGGACTTGTAAAGACCTTGGAGGTTGTTAGTCTAGTATACACCTATGAACCTATTACTTATGCACAAAACATGGCACAAAAATATAATGAATACATCATTCATACTTATTTCTTCCTACAACATATACTCCAAATTCAAGAGTTGACATAAATAACTAAAGAGAATATAAATAATCTCTCAAAACTTAAAAATGCACAATAACCTCTAGCATCCTTCAGTAGGTTTGTAAGCATGCACCACAATGTCTAACCGGAGCCATGTTTTTGTGTGATGCAGATGTTATTTCAACTGAGCCAGCAGGAACACCTACACAGTGTCTAAGCATTAAAACATGTCCATAATCACTACCACATACTGCAGCGGGAAGTGAAGTCAGCACTCAGGTTTCACTACCCCTCAAGAAAAGTAGTTCCAAACTTATTGTCAGTATCCACGAAAGGAAAACAAAATAAACATTGTATAAAAAAAACACCTAACTAATAAGGCACACTAAAACCTTCAGTAATCTACAAGTGTAGTACCTCGCAGGATGCGCAGTAGCAAATCCCGCCCGAAACACGCCTCCAGGCCAGTTTACAGTAGGGGATGTCATTAATATTGAGTAACTGTAGAAACACAAGAAGCTATGCTTATAAAATTATTAAAAGACAGTTATTATTGCTGTGTAACTCCAACAACACTCTGAATTAAGAAATTCATCAACCATTCAACACCCAAGACTCTGTTTATTTAGATAGAATACCGTTGCATTTTAACAGCTGAAAATGTTTCCCGAAGAGGGTAGCAGCACTGTTGCACAGCATTTCTTCAGTGCTGAACTGGTCAGCTGGCCTTAAGGCATCGACATCTGTACAGAAGCGGGGGGTGTGGGGGTGCAGCGCCCCCACAAGGGAGTGCAGGGGGGGGCTTGCCTCCCTGAAAAAGGAGAAAAAAGTAATAATTTCTACGAGGATGGAGTTCGTTGTGTGCATGAATATTTAGCAATTTACATGATGTGACATGCAAATTAGCATGCCTGTCAGTCTTCCTCGATATCCCCCACCCATTTGACGTGCCAATCACTGACGGCACACCCAAAGCTGTGCAGAACTAAGTGTGAGGTACTACACTTGGAGATTACCAAACCTTCAACAATGACCATTTCTTTTCAGCTGAACTAAGTCCTGCAGAACAAAGCAAAGAGAGCACAGTAAACCTCCTGGAAAACCAGACTCCCAACCAATCAGGGAAAAATAGCCAGTTTCCAATGTAAATAATACCCCTCCACACACATACCCGCACCCCCACACACACCAAAATAACTAAAAACTAGCAAACTGTAAAAATTAAACCTGTAGTACAAAATCTTTACACCATATAAACCATACAACATGGAAACAAGAAGTACATCATATATACACACTTTCTACTTAAAATTATCCAATAATTGCAACACAAATATATGCCATCAATGATTCACAATTTAAATAAGAATTTCCCAAACATAAAAATGTTTATTTAGATGTAATGTCCAAGTTTGTAGCATTAACAAGTCCCATTAATTCTTCTGGCAGCCATCTTCTACAAATGACTTGCACAAAATCTACATAACAGCATAAACACCAGAACATAGCCATAATCTGTAGAATTTACTCCAAAATTCAAGTCACTTATAATAATGGCAGTCATTTATAACTTCACTGTCAGCAACCACAAGTACAATTCTTTAAAAAAAGTAGTAATTTATAAAAAAGACTGCACTGACCTCTAGTTCAACCTTCTATCATGACTGTGAGTTCTGCAAATGAGCTGAATTCAGTAGAAAGTGACTCATGTAACATTTCACATAACACACAGCATAAACAATTAAGCCAAGTCTTGTCTCTCCACAGTGTGCACCCAGACAATGCCTGAATTTATTACTTTGCAATGAATGCATAAATAGCTTATACTGGTTAACATATTCAAGTAAATACATACACTGAAATGAATAAGACATTGTAAACAGCTCAGAATTTAATCCTCTTAGTCAATGAAATGAGAATCACTACCAAGCCAGAAACAAATGGGGTTAGCACCTCATCAAGTTGAATATGGCCTTTTTCACCTGTGCTGGCACCCATTGTTTAAACCAGTATGTCCAAGATCAAAAACACAACACATAGCCAAGGATGACTGTAGTAATTTTAGAATAATTAACACACAAATCAATTAACTCAGGCTTCTTTTATCATAAGCTGAGAATTATGTAACTATTTTTTTATAGTCAACGTTTTAGTTAATGTAGCAATTTTTAAAAAACTGTAAATTTACAGTGGAGATTGATATCTGCAGAAAATGAAAATAAAGTATACAGTTTAATTGCCCTATTTATTGGCCTGTAACAGACTTGGAAGAACTAAGAAAAAATAATTTCTGGAAAAATGTAGGGAACCACACATATCAGTTGCTCAAGAGGAGAGTTGTAGAAACAGAGGTTGGCATGATAGGAAACACATCCATTTTAATGATGCACTTCCCCTACAAGAACAAAAGCCTCCGAACATATGGGTTGGGTTAAATTTACAGAAACAGGCATCTCAAGCCATAATTTTTTATTTATTGGTTGGAGTAGATTTAGATCTGTAGCCTTAGTATAAACACAAAAGCAAAAAGAAAAGTACATTAAAGTATTTTGACTGATACATCTGATATTTTTGTAGTGGCCATGTATGTAAAAATGTTATGGTCTTGCAATGCACTCACCAGTGCACATACTGTCTATACAAATACCATGCATATACCTTTTGTCAAACTGTTGTAGACACACACTAAATGATCTCAGCCTTTGGCACAGACAATGCAGTACATGCTCTTCTTTCTCCTCTGCTCCCACATATTGGAACTCCATGCAGGTCACCCAAGAGTCACCAGGAAAGCTGTAAGGTCCACTAACTCTGTTTCCATGCAGGGATGTGACTTAGTTATATGTCATAGGTTCATATGAGTTGCAAGTCAACTGAGATGCAAGGACATTTCAGCTTTGCTAGTACCTATCTGTCAAAAGATTTTTAATACTCTTAACATATACTGGAAGAATCACGCAGCAAAAAAGGTAGGCCAAAAAAGAGTTTATTTTACATGCATGGAGATCTGCCACAAAAAGTTCTTGGTTGTCAGCAGTCTAATTTCTACACACTTTACATGGGTTTTTATACCCTCTTTCATGCATACTCAGCAGCTGGTTACTAGACAAGGAATTTCAGTCAAGGCTATAAATTCACTCAGTGGAGCCTTAGATGGTAAAAAAGTCAGACACAAGATAAGTTGGTGCCTACATCAAGGTAACATCTAGGCACTCCTCCTTGGTCAGAGGTCAGTCCCAAGATAGGCCTGTGCCTGGACCAAAGTAGCATCTGTGCATTCCTTTCTGGTCAGCAAATTCCTTACAAGAAAAACAACTCATTTTAGCTTATTTCTTTGCACGCAATGCAGTTTCACATTTTAACCCTTCCTATACAGGATACAAAGATGTTGAACACAAAGATTCTTACTACATTTCCCCCTCACAACACTTTGTATCCCCCGTAATACATTTTATTCATACAGGTTTAACACAGTTCATTTCCTGTATATTCAGAATAATAAGCTTTAGTTGCATTGGCAGACAATACACTTGATATTATCATTCGGATGCAAGGAATGCAGCAACAACCCAACAGTAGGAATATAATGGCACCAATACATACAGCAATTAAGACATTCATAAATACTGTTCCCCAATTTCCAAACCAATTCTGGAAAAAGTCAGTCAATGGATTCTGTCCTGGTTTTGTAAGTTCAGAAACTTGTTGTAAGATCTCCAAATGACTGTCTATATCGTGCTCATTGTCAGGAATGAAAGAACAACACTCCTCCTGGATAAAGTACCTCCTTTCGCCGCTAGGGTGAAATCGGGCGCCATCCGATTCTGCAACACTACAGTCCTCATTGCAGTTAGCTCATCCGTCACCAACTCTAGTGCAGAAAAGTTGCATTGCTCAGAGTTTCTAACAGTTTTGACAGTTTTCTGAGCTCCCAAATAGATTTTACTGTCCCATAGGCTGGAAGAATACCAGCCCAAGAAATGACATCATCGCCCAAGTCCATATGTGACAGTCCCTTGCTGCTACTGTGGGCCAAATCATGATGATAGATCCAGGATGCATCAATGTTACCTACGGATTAACAGGTTTATTCACACGTACATTTCGTATTTTACCTTGGGGAAGAGTAAAGGAATGTCTTATAGCTGGTGCCAAATAACCCAAAACAACTGCCTGACCAATTCCTTGGTAACCATTTGTATGCTTTTTTACCACAGACAAAATAACAGTCATTCACTTTAAGAGTGATATTTACTGGAATAGAATGATTTCCTTTGTCTTGTATCCCTTTAAACAAAAGATCATACACAGATAACATTTTTCAACAAAACTTGTGACATTAATAAGCCCTGTACTATTAATAAGCACTCTTATAGGCTTGAAACTTGTTGCACAGTGCCCATCAATGTACAGTTATGAATTATGGTTACATTACATTGACTCCATCCAACCTTAATTTTTCCAGATCTCTGGAAACATACAGTTCCATTCTGACGACCCATAAGGGGTAATGCTATTTTGTCCTACGGCTATCTCGAAGTTTCAAATAGTAAATTGGTCCATGTATCATTTGCCCCAAAGGGACTGTACCTAACATCAGACCACCATGTACAGTCGGGATAGCTGTGCATATCCAACAATTTGAAACATTAAAAGACAAAGCATATGCATATTTAATAGCCTGATACGTGTTAAAGGTGGATGCCAAGCTGTATTTTCATCTCTCTTTGTTTGGCTAGTTTCGTGAAAAAAATGGCCACAACAGAAAAACAACACTTACAATCACTAATAACAAAATTATTCTACAATGCCTTTGTGGGAAGGCTGTCCCTTCCGATATTTTCCTGCATTGCTATAACAGTCAGAAAAGTTCATACAAAACAGGATTACTGCTAATCAGTGTTCCTCAGGGGTACTCAAATTCTTTTCCAACTCAAATTTCCTGACAATCTTGCAATGTGTCAGGTGGATCCAAGATGTTCGCTCCTTTATTCGAACTGCTGTGGGTGTTGAAATTAAAACCTGGTATGGACCTTCCGGAGGCCACGTTTTGACAATTTTAATCCACACCCACTCGCCAGCCTTCACTTCCAGGATCCTGTTGTTCTTCTGATCTGAAAAATAATCATTAGAAGTGTTAGTTTTTGTCAGCATTTTCCTCATGTAATCTGCTATCTCTTCACCCCCTCACGTTCCGCAGGCAAAAGCCCTTGCCACTGCGGGGCGTAATAAGGTCTCCCATATAGTAGTTCAAATGGTGTGACCCCTTTTGAAGTGGGAGTGGTACGCATGGACAGGAGTGCCAGAGGTAAGCAGTTTATCCAAGACTGATGTGTCTCGGCCATGAGTTTACGTAACTTGCCTTTGAGAATGCCATTATGGCGTTCAACCAACCCTGCTGACTGTGGGTGGTAGGCACAGTGGTGTTTTAGTTCCATCTGAAAAACGGCAGCCAGCTTTTGAATAACTTGGTTTACAAAATGTGTGCCATTATCAGAATAGATGCGTGTGGGTAGCCCAAAATGAGGGATAATATTTAAGGGCCTTGGCTACTGACAGGGCATCTGGATGTGTTACTGGAAAAGCTTCAACCCATTTTGTAAAAGCATCAATAATGACTAATACAAATCGCTTTTGTTGAACAGGGTTAGTTCAATAAAATCCATACAGATTGTGTGAAATGGATACGGAGGCAGCGGAAAGCTGGGAGTGATTACCCACCACCATGGTATTGTGCACAAAGCAGGCACGACAAACAAAATCGTTTAGCATATGCTATAAAGCCCTTGGTCCAGAAAATTTGCTGGGTCATTTGAACCATAGCAGCAGGGCCCAGATGAGATGGGCCATGCGTCACTAATGAGGCATACCTAAAAGGTTTGTTGGCAAGACATACTTATCATTTGGACCTACAAAACTCCTTGCTTCTGAATAGCCCCATATTTAACCCATCGCTGTTTTTCCTGAACTGTACTAAGTTCCTGCATTACTTGTAAAGTTTGTAGATCAAATTTATCTGTAGGATGAAGTTCCTTCTGTGTGGTCTCGAGTGCAAAAGTAGAGGTTAAGGCTACACTTTTGCAGTTTTGTCAGCTAGTGCATTTCCAAGTGATACTGGATCCTTGGCATTTGTGTGTGCTTACAGATGGCCAATCCCGTGGCAGTTGGACAGCTTGCAAGAGGTTAAGAATTAAATCCTTGTGGGTTATTTCCTTTCCTGAGGCAGTAACCATTCCCCTATTTTTCCATTGCTGTGCAAAGACATGGACCGTGGAAAAAGCATACTGACTATCTGTGTAGATAGTAACTGCCTTATCCTTGGAAATGGTACATGCTCTGGTCAAAGCAATCAATTCAGCCGCTTGTGCGGACAGATGCCACTGTTGAGGTTTTGCCTCTAGTACCTTAGTCTCAGTTGTGACTGCATAACCCACTTGTGTAATACCTGCCTCATTCTTACGTGCTGACCCATCTACAACAGGGTCCAATCTGAATTTGCCAAAGGCTGATCCTTAAGGTCTGGTCTTGGCAAGACATTAGAGTGTATTAAGTCTAAACATACGTGAGGGTCATCAGCTGTAGGTAACAGCGTGGCTGGATTAAGAGTGGTGCATCGCTCAATGGTCATGTGTGGTTGTGATAGTAATGTTGTCATGCAGGACAAGTGTCTGCTAGGAGAGAGAAAGGTAACTTTATCCTGTAGAAGTATTACCGCGACAGAGTGCGGGTCATGAAACAAAACTAGGGTTGCAGACGCCTGCACGGCCAGTGCAGCTGCGACTACTGCTTGTACACAGTGTGGCAACGTGCCACTGTGTCCAGTTTACTGGAATAAAAGCTAATGGCCTCAACTTATCCCCATAAATTTGCAAAGAACCGATGTCATAAAGCCCTGCTTACAATCTACTGTCTGAACAAAGGTTTTGTATAGTCAGGGAAGCTAAGTGTTGCAGATCCTGCTATCAGTTGCTTTACCCTAGTAAATGCCTGTATTGCCTTATCTGTCCATTTCAGCGTCATGTGCTGCCATGGGAAGTGCAAAATAAGTTTTGAAAGTGGACTCACTTTCTCTGCATAATTGGGAATCCAACTACGACAAAAGTTAGTTATTCCTAAAAATGACATCATTTCTTTTTTGTACTGGGCATTGGTGCCTGTAAAATAGCTTCTTTTCTACAGCTATCCAGTTGTCTACCAGCATTTGAAATGGTATAGCCTAGATATCGTACTTCAGCTTTACAAAATTGTAATTTAGATTTGTTTACCTTATGTCCCTCTTTTGCCAAGAAATGCAATAACCGAATAGTTTCGGACTCACAGACAGCCTCCGTGGGTGCAGCCAGTAAGATGTCGCCCACGATAACAGTAGATGACAGCCATGCTCGGTTGAAACTGTGCCAGGTTTGTTGACATTTCTAAAAGATTGTAGGGCTTTCACAATATCCCGCGGCAGCCTTGTGTAGGTGTACCGCTTGCTCATGAGCGTAAGCGAACCAACACCTACTAGCGACCTGTAGAAGTAATGAAAGAAATGCGTTACTGATATCGATGACATAGAGCTACTTATCTGTGGGAAGGATATCATTTAACAAAACAGATGGATCTGGGACCATAGGAGCCCTTGGTACCACAGCAGCATTCACAGCCTGCAGATCCTGTACCATTCTCCAGGTCCCATCCGGTTTCCTTACTGGGAACAAGGGTGTGTTACAGTGAATCTGTGCATGGAATTAAAACCCCAGCTTGTAATAGAGCCGTGATCACTGGTAGAATGCCTTCTTCTGCCTTTTTACTTAGCGGATACTGGAGGTCTAAAGTCGGATTTTGGAGTTATTTTAACCTGTCCTGCTGTTCTTATTAGCCCAATGTCATGTTGCCAAGGGACCATAAGGAATCTGACACTGATTGTAACTTTAATTCTTCCTGTGGCGTTAGGAGATATAGTCAGAATGGCCCTCCCGGTGGTGTTAGCCTGTCTTGGAGGTGCACTGTTGGTCTAGCCTGGGTAACCCAATTTAGTCTTTGTACCTGCGCCTTTACATGCCAACTGTTCTGGCGTCATTTTAGCCCATTCAGTAACTTTCTTCCCCACCAGATACCATGCCATTTGTTCTTCCCTTGTTACAGAGACATGTGCAATAGAATTATTGAAAAAGTAACTGCATATCTTTTGTAAGACTGCATGTAACTGCAGAATTTCCTGCTTTATCCCAATATAGGTTTTGTAACAAGATTTTTGTGACCTTGTGTTTAAAGAATTGCTCTTCATATTTGTCGTCTGGTCCTACATACTTTCTGTAGTACATTGTACAGTGTAGTTGTTTAGCTACCACTGGCGGTTGTATGCCATATTTGCTTAAGGCCAAATTAGTTAGCTCATTTACTACATTTTGTGGTCCAGTTTCGACAAGATCATTACTGTACCAGTAGTGTAAATCACCCTGCCCCACCTGCAACATAACATCTTGAATTTCTACTCGTTTGGCTAGAATCCCTGATGCAGTCGGCACAGCTATGCCAAATCGTGCATCAAATCTCTCCTAATAAGTTTACAGGGCAAATTTTGGAAATAATGACTCGAAATCTGATAGCTTGGTTAGTTTCAGGGTCCGTGAACCATAAGGGTTTAGATAGTGGTTCTTTATAAATGCGCCATTGGCTGCCTTGACTAATACATAGTCATCAGAAGTTACATCAGATGGCACTGCAGAGGTTTTTAGCAGGGTCCTGGAGGCCCCTGAATCGCACAAAAATTCTACATCCTTCCCTTCCACTTGAAGTGTGATAATCGGTTGTGCCTCTAGCTGCATAGTTACAGCAAGCGCTGTTAAATTAACAACCTGATATTCACCTTTGTCTGAAAAATCAGTCATTTCATTCTCCCATCCTGCACATTCTCCCTTACCTTCTTCGTTTATGTCCTCAAAAGCTTCCTTTTCACTCTGCCTTATTGAGTCTGGCCCATCAGCCTTTTTGTCCGGGTCTGATTCACCTCCACCACCATCATATAGTCATGCTGACTCATGATTCGGGGTGGTTTTAGTTCTTTCAGAAGACCGACAATCCCTGGCAAAATGTCCCTTTCTACCACATTTGAAACATTCTCCTCTTTTCTGTCTGCCTTCATAGTCTTGGAATGTCCCACATTCCTCTTCCTCTGCCCCTGCCTCTGCCCTTCCTCTACCCCTGTTAGTTGGACCTTGCAATAGCATAAGTGTCCCATCTTCACTCACGGTAAAGGTTTGAGCTTGTTTCTTTTTCCTTTCTTCTAAATATTTTTCTGCATGTCTTGCATACTCCAGTAAGGGTTGCAGACGTGCCGTCCTATGATCTATCATATGTTTGTGAATGAAGTTACTGATTGTAGTCCTACATCCTTTTAAAAAGGCATTTTTTAACTGTTGTTCATAAGGTGAATCCTTTTCTTGATTGGGTGGTTTGTCTATTCCACTATGGTTATCAAAACACTGGGTAAGTCTGTGCAAGTAGTTATCTACTTTTTCATCGTCTTCTTGCACACATCTATTGATACAGGTCCAGTCTGCCCTAGGCTTCCATTTTCCATATAGTAAATCCTTAACCTGCTTTTGATAGGAGTCTGAATTGTAGGCAAGTGGTCTATCATCTCCCCTGGTCATGGGGTCCCAGTCCCCACAGACCAGGTGCCAGTCGGGACCCAAAATTTGTCGAACTACTTGCTCCAGCTCTACGGCATTTAGCTTGTAACTTTCTATCATGCCTGCGATATTTTCACAAAACTTGGTCATGTCTAATTTTGGGTGTGGTATGCCCTCCACAGCTTTTCGGATGTCTTCCGTGTCCAAGGTTAAACTAAAATAGTGGGACCTTGACGGTGTTCCTGCTAACGGTTGCTACTTCTATAAGGGGATATGAGTCTGCAGATACTATATTTAATTCATCTTCTTGCATTTCAGCTTCCTCCATTCTGATTTATCTATATTACGGTTTCGGAGTTGCAGGGTTTCACCTACTTGTTTTGTCAGTACTACAGAGGGTACAGTTTTATCCTGATTCTCTGTGTCATCTTCCTGATACTGGGGTGGACTAACCATGTCTTTTCTAACCGGATACAAGGCGGGGCTGTTGGTCTCGACAGGCAACAGATGTCTCATCATCCTCTTTTCGGACAAAAAATGCATCTTTTGCACTCGAGCCACCATCTCCCTTATTTGAAAATTGTTCCCTATGTCTCTTATTAGCTTCTTCTAACCATTTCTGTGCTTGAGGAAATCCTACCTTTTTGTTTCTTAACCTTACCTCCTGTGTCCCTCAGGTCTCTCACTAGATTTTGACATTCTGATTTATTCAAGGTACCACTAAACCCATAGTCTTTCTTCCATTTTTTATATATTTCAAGTTTTTGGATGTAATTTAAACATATATTCCTCATCCTCAGTCCTTTTATTTAAGCAGCCCTTCCTAACACAACAACTGCTTCCTGTTCCCATTTTCTTATTTAAAAGAAAAACTGTTTCCTTTTCCTGAGATCTCTACCGGTTTTGTAAAATTTTAAACAAAAGAAATTCCTTTATGACTAGTCCCTTTTAAAAATAAAAACTTTTACAAAAGCTTACCTTACTGCGGATCTTCGGATCGAATCTAAGAGTGACTGGCCTCTACTTACGACTTTTTTGTCGGAGGTCTTTCCATTCAAGGGAGCCCGAGTTCTCCCCTTCCTGTACAGGTTTTTCAGTCCCTCTTATGCGATTCGTACCGTGAAGAGGTGGCCCCACGTTCTTGGGCGCCAGAAATGTCAAAAGATTTTAATACTCTTAACATATACTGGAAGAATCACGCAGCAAAAGGTAGGCCAAAAGAGTTTATTTTACATGCATGGAGATCTGCCACAAAAAGTTCTTGGTTGTCAGCAGTCTAATTTCTACACACTTTACATGGGGTTTTATACCCTCTTTCATGCATACTCAGCAGCTGGTTACTAGACAAGGAATTTCAGTCAAGGCTATAAATTCACTCAGTGGAGCCTTAGATGGTAAAAAAGTCAGACACAAGATAAGTTGGTGCCTACATCAAGGTAACATCTAGGCACTCCTCCTTGGTCAGAGGTCAGTCCCAAGATAGGCCTGTGCCTGGACCAAAGTAGCATCTGTGCATTCCTTTCTGGTCAGCAAATTCCTTACAAGAAAAACAACTCATTTTAGCTTATTTCTTTGCACGCAATGCAGTTTCACATTTTAACCCTTCCTATACAGGATACAAAGATGTTGAACACAAAGATTCTTACTACACTATCCTTAAGCCTTTCATCCTTTTTCAAGGAGGGTCAGGCCAGTCATACTGGATGGATTTATGAATACCCAACCAGTTACCCATTTTAATGCAGACAGTGTGTCACACTTTTTAACTTGGAGAGTTAGCTTGTTCCAGAGAAGTGGGTAAGCACCGTGTTATAAATCTATCCAGCCATCATTTTTTATTTATTGGTCGGAGTAGATTTAGATCTGTAGCCTTAGTATTAACTGGGCTATTTCATTTATGGCTGTATAAGAGTTTTGGACTACTGGATCCAATATAGCCAGCAAGGCCTCCATGCTCCACTTTAATAATACGTGATAACACTGCCCCTAACTCTAACCTGCATCTTAGATTTAAAAATGATGTACCCATAACAGTACCACTACATAAGACAGTTGGGACACTCAGGACACACACACACACACACACACACACACACACACACACACACACACACACACACACACACACACAAGCTATCCCCTCATCTAACCCTAAACACTCACAATCACACACACGTAATCCATCCCCTTACTTAACCCTTACGCTACCCTTAACCCACACACATTAGCAAACACACAGACACACACACACACACACTACACATCCCTCTTACATGTTTCAATTAGGCATACACCCGACAAAATGCCTATCTATCGTCACTATAACCAATCACAAGTGGAGTCCCACAAGATTCTGTTCTGAGACCAGTCCTTTTTCACATATTTTTCTTGGATGTCAACAGTGTTGGCAACACTGACAAAATATGCAGATGACTGCAAAATTGGAAGCATTGTTCTTAATCTCTAATACTAATTTGAACATCACAAAAAAAAAAAAAAAAAAATCTGCACACCCCCACACCGGCAACTGGTGTATTAGTCATGGTCTCAAACTGAATGCAAAGAAATGCATCATCATTCCCTTAAGCACAAACAATGTCCCTTCACACTATCAAATCAATAACAATACCCTAATACCCATGAAGTGGTAAGAGACCTGGGATCACAGGTTGACTGTGACCTTAACTTTGACCACCACATGTCTACTGTTGTAAGGAAAGCTTTCCACGTAGCTCATTTGATTAGTAAAGGGATTGTCTCAAGAGCAAAAGGAGTTATAACCCTCCCCCGATACTTGGCACTTATCAGGCCCATAATTGAGTATAACGCCCATTCAGTATGTACCGTACTAAGCACCTACAGCAATTAGAGAGACTTCAGAGGATTCTAACAAAGGTCAAGGGCCTTCAGCATGTGCCTTACATGGACTGACTAAAGTCCATGTCACTATACTCCGTATTGTATAGACTTCCTAGGGGAGTCTTATGCCTGGCCTACAGAGCAACTGAAAACCGAAACCTAATGAAGTTATTGCATATCCATAAATCAAAAGGGTCTAGGGCTACCCATTCCAGGGACTTAAATATAGCCTGTGACTTAAATAGGACATGCTGGAGGGACAGATGCATCTCCCAGCAACTGCCACATATTTGAAACAGGCTACCAATTTATGTGAAACAGAGCAAAGAGGAATCTGGATGAGTGGAGGAGGCACCAAAAATTCTTACCAGGGATAGTGCCCACAACCCTCCTAGACATGGGCAGTCAACACCAAATGCAGTCTTGGGTATTGACTAGTACTTCTACATTATTACATTGCGTTTAAACGGATAGGCTTAAATGACCTCAGGGTTGATAGCCTAATAATCTGCTATGATCCTATGAACTCTAAGATTGCACTACAATGAAGAAAAGGGTACATTTCCTGATCCTTGCTGTACTGTGACCTGCATTCAAAAGCTTTGAGTTTCTGAAAACTCGATCATATGGTCTCAAACATATGGACTTCGAGTTTCCGAAGACTCTATCAACCGATAGATATAGATATATATTGATATATATGGATCCCTATCTCTCTCTTTCTCTCTCTCTCTCTCTATATATATATATATATATATATATTTATATATATATATATATATATATATATATATATATATACACACACACACACACACACACACACACACACACACACACACACACACACACACACACACACACACACATAAATATATACAGGGACGTCGGGAGGCATACGCACTGTACTGATTTCAGTACAATTTGTTTAGAAGAGGGGGTAGCTTTTTAAAAAAAAAAAAAAACCTACGTACATACTTTTTCGTTTTTAAACAGTGTTGGCTCCTTTAAGTAACGTACCAGCCAGTCGGAAGTGAGCAATTTCCCTTTTCGTGGTGTGGAGTTTTCACTAATGAACACGGTGAGTGATCGGAACTGGTTGTGTTTCCCAAGAAATGAATTATTTTGCAATTGTTTTTTTTCTTGTTAGACGTACAGTATTGGAACAAGTCGACATGTTTACTGCAGCATTTTAAGGGCCTAAAGTAGAGAGCCAAAGCACGTCGTATCTTAGGTTCTTATTTTAGCAGAATTTTAAAATACAAGATCATAAGTAGTACATTCATGCGGTTCCTTTTGTGAATGTAAACTGTTATTGTTGGGTTATATGTGCTCCCTTCTGGGAACGGACTAGCTGGTATACTGTAGTTATTATTTTTTACCACGATTTATGTGATGTTTTATTTGATGGGTTAAACATGCCCTTTTGTTTACTTTATCACACTTTTAATATTTTAAATGAGAGTGATTTGTAGGAAGTGATATTATGCCACGTCACTCTGTTATTTTAAATTTAAAAAGTTGGCGCACTTTTTCTTAAATTCTGATGAAGCTTCTGCATTTGCAGGAGCGAAAATGCCTTTATTGTGTTGAAAATAAATTGCGTTAAGTAAAGTATTCATTCGGTTCTTACTTTGTGGACACCAGTTTGTGTTTTGAATGTAAGGTTTTGATATCACTGTGCCAAATAAAGTCATTCTTGTTGCATTTTTGGTAAAAAGCGTATACTTAAAAACTAATAATAGTGTAGTCGTGTGAGAAGTATGATATTTAATTTAGTCTGAGGTGTATTGACTTCACGATTTCTGTTGGTGATAACGAATTTAAATATCAATTTATTCAGTAGTTATTTGATCGGTAATATATTTTTTCTTTAGAATTAAAATGACTCGTCTCAAAGTTGGGGTCCAGAAAGTCAGAATTTATGGAATGGCTGAATTTAACGTAGAACATGTTACATTAAGCAAAATTAGTGTTTTCTGTTTTTGAGGCAAGACCTCGGTATTTGTGATTATCTTACAGTTGTGGGTAGTTGTATGGCTACAAATCTGGATATACTCCAGACATGCCTGTCAGCCTTCAAGGTTTAGAAATCATAGTACATGCAGATT